>NC_092722.1:191653316-191767455 GCF_047496885.1 Scyliorhinus torazame
GCTATGAGGAGAGGTTAGATAAACTTGGTCTGTTCTCACTGGAACGATGGAGGTCGAGAGGTGACCTGATAGAGGTCTACAGGATTATGAGTGGCATGGACAGAGTGGATAGTCAGATGCTCTTTCCTAGGGTAGGAGAGTCAAGTACTAGGGGACATAGGTTTAAAGTGCGTGGGGAAAAATCTAGAACAGATGTGCGAGGCAAGTTTTTTTACACAGAAGGTGGTAAATATATGGAACGCTCCCTGGGGAAGTGGCGGGAGCAGGTACGATAGCGGCATTTAAGGGGCATCTAGACAAATATATAGTGTGGGAATGGAAGGATACGGACTCCGTAAATGCATACGGTTTTAGTTTAACCATGGTCAGCGCACGCTTGGAGGGCCGAAGGGCCTGTTCCTGTGCTGTATTGTTCTTTGTTCTTGAAGCTTACTGCATACCGAGAGGTCTAGATAGAGTGGACGTTGAGAAGATGTTTCCACGAGTGGGAGAAACTAGAACCTGAGGGCACAGCCTCAGACTGAAGGGACGATCCTTTAAAACTGAGAAGAGGAGAAACTTCTTCAGCCAGAGGGTGCGTGGGCCAGTTTTTCCACACATATCCTGGCCAATATTCATCCCTAAACCACCATCACTAAAACAGGTTATCCAGCCATTATAGCAGGGCGATCTTGCTGTGCGCAAATTGGTTGCCACGTTTTCGACATTACAACAAAGACTATCTGCTGGTTCGAATCTCAGTAAAGTCCAACAGATTTACCAAACACAACTTTCCTTTCATAAACCTGGGTTGACTCTGCCCAATCGTGAATGATTTTCCCTGTTGTCACAGTATGTTGTGTGGAGAAGACTTGTATTTCCTCCCATTAAAACGATTGAGAAGTGATCAAATTGGGGTGTTTAAGACGGTTGAAACAATTTTCTCTGGGAGGGAGTCCAGAACAAGGGGGCATAATAGATGAAGAAGTCAGATTGTGTATGGGCGCCGATTCCCATTGTGACGGGCCATAAGCCATTGCTGGGGCTTTTTAAAGAGGGCAAGGCGACCCTACCAATAGCGTCCACCCAGATTCAGCGATGGGCCCTGCTGCTGGCAGCGTATAAGGACGTATTCCAGCATCGCCCAGGCACGCAGATCGCGAATGCGGACGCAGTGTGCAGGCTCCCATTCGAACACGAACCAAGGGCTGATGATGTTGTTTCGACACTAAGCTTCATATCACCGCCACCCACATATGTGACTGGGCACAAAGGGACTCAGTATTGGCGAAAATATGCAAGAATACAGAATGTCCTCATCCCTGGAATGAATGCTTGTCATATGAGGAACAGTTGAGGACTCTGGGACTGTGCTCGATGGAGTTTAGAAGGATGAGAGGGGATCTTATTGAAACTTACAGGATACTGCGAGGCCTGGATAGAGTGGACGTGGAGAGGATGTTTCCACTTGTAGGAAAAACTAGAACCAGAGGACACCATCTCAGACTAAAGGGACGATCCTTTAAAACAGAGATGAGGAGGAATTTCTTCAGCCAGAGGGCGGTGAATCTGTGGAACTCTTTGCCGCAGAAGGCTGTGGAGGCCAAATCACCGAGTGTCTTTAAGACAGAGATAGATAGGTTCTTGATTAATAAGGGGATCAGGGGTTATAGGGAGAAGGCAGGAGAATGGGAATGAGAAACATATCAGCCATGTTTGAATGGCGAAGCAGACTCGATGGGCCGAGTGGCCTAATTCTGCTCCTATGTCTTGTGGTCTTATTCAGCCCCTCAATAAAATCATGGCTGACCCTTTCCCAATGCCACTTTCCCACCAAATCCTAAATCCCTTGATTCTGTTATTGATTTTCACAGTAACTTCATTGCAGTGTCAATGTAAGCGACAGTAAAGACAATTATTATTATCCAAAAATCTGCTGATCTCAATCTTGAATATACGAATAACTGAGCTCTGTGATTTGCCAAATTCTCTGTCCCGCCAGCCCAGGTTTCCACGCGGCATGCCCCCCCCCCACCGCGGGCGTGGGTGCGCTGCCGGCGGTGCGGACGATCCTGCCGAGGGTTAATCCCGCAGCCGATCTTGAGTATCCTAACACCCCTGCGGTCGAAGCACTGTGCCGCCGGTGGGTGTGTTTTCCAGGTGAGGTTTATTGATCTGTGTATTGGTTTTTTTTATGATTGACAGGTGAAGTACTCTGTCTACTGGAAGTATTTCCGCGCGATTGGCTGGCTGTACTCGCTGCTGATAATGATGATGTACATCGCCCAGAATGTGGCCACCATTGGACAGAACCTCTGGCTCAGTGACTGGACCAATGACGCCAGCCACTTAGTCAACACCACCAATCCATCCTCAGAACGGAATAAACGGATTGGCATATTCGGCGTGCTGGGGGCTGCCCAAGGTGGGTATGGCCCAGTGCAACACTGGGAGCAAGTGAGCAGCATAAATACTGTTCAGTGGTCAATGTCAGCTGACTGGTCATTCTCGTTGTCTGGCACAAGAGACACGGTAACTCTACAACCTGACAGTACAGTCCGTTCTTTGATATAGTTATCCCACACCTCACCTGTCAACAAAGAACAAAGAACAAAGAAAAGTACAGCACAGGAACAGGCCCTTCGGCCCTCCAAGCCCGTGCCGACCATGCTGCCCGACTAAACTACAATCTTCTACACTTCCTGGGTCCGTATCCCTCTATTCCCATCCTATTCATGTATTTGTCAAGATGCCCCTTAAATGTCACTATCGTCCCTGCTTCCACCACCTCCTCCGGCAGCGAGCTCCAGGCACCCACTACCCTCTGTGTATAAAACCTGCCTCGTACATCTACTCTAAACCTTGCCCCTTTCACCTTAAACCTATGCCCCCTAGTAATTGACCCCTCTACCCTGGGGAAAAGCCTCTGACTATCCACTCTGTCTATGCCCCTCATAATTTTGTAGACCTCTATCAGGTCGCCCCTCAGCCTCCTTCGTTCCAGTGAGAACAAACCAAGTTTATTCAACCGCTCCTCATAGCTAATGCCCTCCATACCAGGCAACATTCTGGTAAATCTCTTCTGCACCCTCTCTAAAGCCTCCATACCCTTCTGGTAGTGTGGCGACCAGAATTGAACACTATACTCCAAGTGTGGCCTAACTAAGGTTCTATACAGCTGCAACATGACTTGCCAATTCTTATACTCAATGCCCCGGCCAATGAAGGCAAGCATGCCGTATGCCTTCTTGACTACCTTCTCCACCTGTGTTGCCCCTTTCAGTGACCTGTGGACCTGTACTCCTAGATCTCTCTAACTTTCAATACTCTTGAGGGTTCTACCATTCACTGTATATTCCCTACCTGCATTAGACCTTCCAAAATGCATTACCTCACATTTGTCCGGATTAAACTCCATCTGCCATCTCTCCGCCCAAGTCTCCAAACAATCTAAATACTGCTGTATCCTCTGACAGTCCTCATCGCTATCCACAATTCCACCAACCTTTGTGTCGTCTGCAAACTTACTAATCAGACCAGTTACATTTTCCTCCAAATCATTTATATATACTACAAAGAGCAAAGGTCCCATCACTGATCCCTGTGGAACACCACTGGTCACAGCCCTCCAATTAGAAAAGCATCCTTCCATTGCTACTCTCTGCCTTCTATGACCTAGCCAGTTCTGTATCCACCTTGCCAGCTCACCCCTGATCCCGTGTGACTTCACCTTTTGTACTAGTCTACCATGAGGGACCTTGTCAATGGCCTTACTGAAGTCCATATAGACAACATCCACTGCCCTACCTGCATCAATCATCTTTGTGACCTCCTCGAAAAACTCTATCACGTTAGTGAGACACGACCTCCCCTTCACAAAACCATGCTGCCTCTCACTAATACGTCCATTTGCTTCCAAATGGGAGTAGATCCTGTCTCGACGAATTCTCTCCAGTAATTTCCCTACCACTGAAGTAAGGCTCACCGGCCTGTAGTTCCCTGGATTATCCTTGCTACCCTTCTTAAACAGGGGAACAACATTGGCTATTCTCCAGTCCTCCGGGACATCACCTGAAGACAGTGAGGATCCAAAGATTTCTGTCAAGGCCTCAGCAATTTCCTCTCCAACCTCCTTCAGTATTCTGGGGTAGATCCCATCAGGCCCTGGGGACTTATCTACCTTAATATTTTTTAAGACGTCCAACACCTCATCTTTTTGGATCTCAATGTGACCCAGGCTATCTACACACCCTTCTCCAGACTCAACATCTACCAATTCCTTCTCTTTGGTGAATACTGATGCAAAGTATTCATTTAGTACCTCGCCCATTTCCTCTAGCTCCACACATAACTTCCCTTGCCTATCCTTCAGTGGGCCAACCCTTTCCCTGGCTACCCTCTTGCTTTTTATGTACGTGTAAAAAGCCTTGGGATTTTCCTTAACCCTATTTGCCAATGACTTTTCGTGACCCCTTCTAGCCCTCCTGACTCCTTGCTTAAGTTCCTTCCTACTTTCCTTATATTCCACGCAGGCTTCGTCTGTTCCCAGCCTTTTAGTCCTGACAAATGCCTCCTTTTTCTTTTTGACGAGGCCTACAATATCACTCGTCATCCAAGGTTCCCGAAAATTGCCGTATTTATCTTTCTTCCTCACAGGAACATGCCGGTCCTGTATTCCTTTCAACTGACACTTGAAAGCCTCCCACATGTCAGATGTTGATTTGCCCTCAAACATCCGCCCCCAATCTAGGTTCTTCAGTTCCTGCCCAATATTGTTATAATTAGCCTTCCCCCAATTTAGCACATTCATCCTAGGACCACTCTTATCCTTGTCCACCAGCACTTTAAAACTTACTGAATTGTGGACACTGTTCCCGAAATGCTCCCCTACTGAAACTTCTACCACCTGGCCGGGCTCATTCCCCAATACCAGGTCCAGTACCGCCCCTTCCCAAGTTGGACTGTCCACATATTGTTTTAAGAAGCCCTCCTGGATGCTCCTTACAAACTCTGCCCCGTCTAAGCCCCTGGCACTAAGTGAGTCCCAGTCAATATTGGGGAAGTTGAAGCCTCCCATCACCACAACCTTGTTGTTTTTACTCTGTTCCAAAATCTGTCTACCTGTCTGCTCCGCTATCTCCCGCTGGCTGTTGGGAGGCCTGTAGTAAACCCTCAACATTGTGACTGCACCCTTCTTATTCCTGATCTCTACCCATATAGCCTCACTGCCCTCTGAGGTGTCCTCCCGTAGTACAGCTGTGATATTCTCCCTAACCAGTAGCGCAACTCCGCCACCCCTTTTACATCCCTCTCTATCCCGCCTGAAACATCTAAATCCTGGAACATTTCGCTGCCAATCCTGCCCTTCCCTCAACCAGGTCTCTGTAATGGCAACAACATCATAGTTCCAAGTACTAATCCAAGCTCTAAGTTCATCTGCCTTACCCGTAATACTTCTTGCATTAAAACATATGCACTTCAGGCCACCAGACCCGCTGTGTTCAGCAACTTCTCCCTGTCTGCTCTGCCTCAGAGCCCCACTGTCCCTATTCCCTAGTTCTCCCTCAATGCTCTCACCTTCTGACCTATTGCTCCCGTGCCCACCCCCCTGCCATACTAGTTTAAACCCTCCTGTGTGACACTAGCAAACCTCGCGGCCAGGATATTTATGCCTCTCCAGTTTAGATGCAACCCGTCCTTCTTATATAGGTCACACCTGCCCCGGACGAGCTCCCAGTGGTCCAGATAACGGAAACCCTCCCTCCTACACCAGCTGTTTAGCCACGTGTTTAGCTGCTCTATCTTCCTATTTCTAGCCTCACTGGCACGTGGCACAGGGAGTAATCCCGAGATTACAACCCTAGCGGTCCTGTCTTTTAACTTTCTGCCTAGCTCCCTGAACTCCTGCTGCAGGACCTCATCCCCCTTCCTGCCTATGTCGTTAGTACCAATATGTACAACGACCTCTGCCTGTTTGCCCTCCCCCTTCAGGATGCCCTCTACCTGTTCGGAGACATCCTGGACCCTGGCACCAGGGAGGCAACATACCATCCTGGAGTCTCTTTCACATCCACAGAAGCGCCTATCTGTGCCCCTGACTATAGAGTCCCCTATTACTATTGCTCTTCTGCGCTTTGACCCTCCCTTCTGAACATCAGAGCCAGCCGTGGTGCCACTTCTCTGGCTGCTGCTGTTTTCCCCTGATAGGCTATCCCCCCCCCGACAGTATCCAAAGGAGTATACCTGTTCGAGAGGGGGACAACCACAGGGGATTCCTGCACTGACTGCCTGCCCTTTCTGGTGGTCACCCATTTCTCTGCCTGCACCTTGGGTGTGACCACATTTATATAACTGCGATCTATGACGCTTTCCACCACCTGCATGCTCCGAAGTGCATCCAGCTGCTCCAACCGAACCATGCGGTCTGTGAGGAGCTCCAGTTGGGTGCACTTTCTGCAGATGAAGCCATCCAGGTCGCTGGAAGCCTCCCGAACCTGCCACATCGCACAGTCATGGCACTGCACCCCTCTAACTGACATTGCGTCAATTAATTAGTAAATTAAAATTAAAAGTTTTTTTAAAAAATATGTTTTTAAAGTTACTGTTGACTATCTGTTTCCTAGCACTAGATTTCCACTATAAATGTGAAAGCTAAATATAGTACTCTCCGATCTCTGGCTTAGATACCCCTCTAAATTATAATTAAGTTACCAATGCTTAATTTTTTAAATTCAGTGTAGATTCCCAACCAGCCACTCAGGCCACAGCTTTTCTGTGATGTCACTTCAGTTTCCCCCCCCACCCCCACACAGAATTTGAAAAGGTAATAAAAGTAAAAATGAGTAAAAATCACTTACTTACCTTCTGAGGGTCTTAAATTTTCTCAGGTTCTCTCCCTGACAGAGACTGCTCCTCCTCCTCCGAACGGCTCCCAAAACTAGGCCGCGATCTTTTTAAATCTCCGCTCCGACTCGCAGCTCCCGCGCTTTTTAAATCTCTGCTCCGACTCGTAGCCCCCGCGCTTTTTAAATCTCCCGGCTGTCTTCACTGTCCCGGCTGTCTCTCCTCCCGCGCTGTTTTCAATCTCCCGGCTGTCTCTCCTCTCGCGCTGTTTTCAATGTCCTGGCTCTCTCTCCTCTCCTGACCTTGAACTTGCTGGGCCAGTTCAATAGGGGGCAGTTAAGAGTCAACCACATCACTGTGGGTCTGGAGTCACGTGTAGGCTAGGCCAGACCAGGTGGTGATGGCAGATTTCCTTCCCTGAAGGACATTAGTGAACCAGATGAGTTTTTACAAAAATCATTGGACTTTTAATTCCAGATTTTCAATTAATTCAAATGTCTTCATCTGCCCTGGTGGGATTCGAACCCGGGTCCCCAAAGCATTACCCTGGATCTCTCGATTACTTGTCCAGTGACAATACCACTACCCCACCGCCTCCCCTTGTGGGGAGATGGGCCATACGCCAGGACCTGCATATCAGACACCCAGGGTGTCAGCAATGAAGATGCTGGCCAGAAGCTATGTGTTGTGGCCACGCCTGGGTGGGGACATTGAACGACTGGCCCAACAATGTACCACATGCCAGGAGCATCAGGAGCACCTGCAAGCCGCTCCGCTACACCCGTGGGAATGGCCAGGCCGTCCTTGGGTGGGTCTGTATGCAGAATTTGCCGGCCCTTCCCACGGTTCGATGGTTTTACTTGTGGTAGACGCCCAGTCCGAGAGGCTGGAAGTCTATCTGATGTCATCCACCACGTCGAAGGCTACCTTTGAGAAGCTACAGCTCCCCTTCTGCACCCACGGAGATGCTAGGTACAGACAATGGTATTCCATTCACCAGTGACGAGTTTGAAAGCTTTGTGAAGGCAAACGGGGTGAGTCACATTCGCACAACCCTGTATCACCCGTCCTCGAACGGAGAGCCGAGCGAGCGGTGCAGACCTTCAAGAGAGGGAGGAAAAAACAGACCCTGGGATCCATGCAACCAAAATTAGAACGATTATTGTTTAGTTATCAGACCATACCACGTGCCACGACTGGCGTAGCTACGGCCGGAAACTCAGGACCCACCTCAGCCTCATGTTCCCCGATACTGGTGGGAGAGTGCGACGCAGTCAGAACCTGCAGAGGAAAGGTCGAGACAGGCAGACTCTGACCAGACGATACCAACCAGGGGACTCAGTGTACATTCGAAAATTCAGGGTCAGAGCCCGTTGGATTCCAGGAACTGTGGTACAACATCTGGAGCAGTCTCATACCAAGTAAAGACTCGTGATCGGATTTGGGAAGCACCTTGATCACTTCAGGAGCAGGGGGCCAGTGTTAGGAAATGCCCTCCCAGAGGAGCCATCTTCCAGCCATGTCAGCCAGCACGTGGGGGCCTGGGAGCCTGGGGGTCTCACCCCATCTTCCAGCCACATCAGCCAGCACGTGGGGGCCTGGGAGCCTGGGGGTCTCACCCCATCTTCCAGCCACATCAGCCAGCACGTGGGGGCCTGGGAGCCTGGGGGTCTCACCCCATCTTCCAGCCACGTCAGCCAGCACGTGGGGGCCTGGGAGCCTGGGGGTCTCACCCCATCTTCCAGCCACGTCAGCCAGCACGTGGGGGCCTGGGAGCCTGGGGGTCTCACCCCCATCTTCCAGCCATGCCAGCCAGCACGTGGGGGCCTGGGAGCCTAGGGGTCTCACCCCTATCTTCCAGCCATGCCAGCCAGCACGTGGGGGCCTGGGGGTCTCACTCCCTGGGGCCCCGGCGTCCAGGTGCGAGAGGTGGTGGACTCGGATTCCGAGATGGAGACCCAGGCATCCGAGGTTTCCGACGGCGACCTTGCCAGGGATCAGTCACCAACGGTACCCCCCAGACGATCATCCCGGAAACAACGTTCCCCAACACACTACCCCTCCTCCCCCGAACAGTCTTGCAGCTGCCGGAGGTGCAACCGCGGGGTGAAGAGGGGGCCATGACCTCCTCCACTTCCTACTTCAGAGGGACCTACGGACTTTGGGGGGGGGGGGGGGGGGGAGGTGTTATATCCCCCACGGGACACACGGGGGCGACCCGATTAATCTCTCCATGCATCTCATGGAGTCTGAGCTCTCCTGCTGAAGGGGCAGAGGCCCATCAGAGGGCTCATTAATCAATTGCCATAAAAGCTGGGCCATGTAGGACCTGGGATCCCGGAATGGGCTCCGCTGGGCTACTGCCTGGAAATACTTTTCCTGCTCCCTCACGGCGCCGAGGTCCCAGGTTCGAATCCCGGCTCTGGGTCACTGTCGTGTGGAGTTTGCACATTCTCCCCGTGTCTGCGTGGGTTTCGCCCCCACAACCGAAAGATGTGAGGGTAGGTGGATTGGCCACGCTAAATTGCCCCTTAATTGGAGAAAATGAATTGGGTACACTAAACTTATAAAAAAAGTAAATACTTTTCCTTTAACCTTGAGTTGTAAATAAACCATTTTTGACTCGCCTTTCTGGACTCCTTCTTGACTACTGTAGCTGGGCGAGGATATTATGGCAAGTAGATGGAGTTAAGATACAAATCGGCCGTGATCTATTGATTGGCAGAACAGGTTTGAAGGGCTGAATATTCTCCTCCTGTTCCTATGGAGGCCAGAGGGAAAGAAAATGGCGTTAACAGACTTGTTTCTTGTTTTCCGTTTACCTCAGCTATCTTTGTGTTTCTTGGAGCTATCTTGATAACACGAGGGACAATCGCCGCTTCCAGGGACCTGCATGTCCGCTTGCTCCAGAACATCCTTCGTGTCCCCATGCTGTTCTTCGATACCACGCCAACGGGAAGAATTGTCAACAGATTTTCCTAGGTAGGTTTTCCCCCGTCATGACTCTCCGAGAGCTCCATTGTGGCATTGGTGACTGAACAGGCGTACCCAGGGCTGGGAAGACCCCACGTCTGGCCAGTGCTGAGTTCCATTAAAGGCCTTATTTGAAGACGATCTTTCTGCGTTTCTATGTAAGTCTCATCATCCACTGGCCTTCAAATATCCTCTCAAACTGTCCTCCTGGCTCATAATTGGACAAGGAAGACTGGGAACAATGATCCGCTATTCATACCCTCTCTCGGTTAATTTTTTAAAAATTGGTTGCCAAGATGTGGATGTCACTGGTGATTTTTTTGCCCATCCCTAATTGCCCTGGAGAAGGCAGTGGTCAGCTTCCTTCTTGAGACACTGCAGTCCATGAGGTGTAGATACACCCACAGTGCTTTTACGGAGGGAGTTCCAGGTTTGTGAAGGGACGGCTGATATATTTGCAAATCAGGATGGTGAGTGACTTGGAGGGGGATTTCAGGCGGTGCTGTTTCCGTGTGTCTGCTACCCAAGGCACTCTTAAAGTGCTTTCAACTGGCTAAATTCTGGAAATCTCCCTCTAACCTTCTCTGCCTCTCTCCATCCCTCTCCTCATTTAAGGCGCTGTTATATCTTTGACCACATTTTGGCCATCTGTCTGTATAGCTCCTTATATGTCTAGGTGTCAGATTTTGTCTGACACACGCTCTCATGAAGCATCTTGGGATATTTTGCCACATTGAAGCCACTATATAAATGCAAGATGCGTCCATTGGCTTTTGAAATCGCCAATGGAATCTTCTTCAACCACCCAATCAGGTTGTGTGTTCCATTTGATTAGATCGCCCCTTAATTTTCTTCATTTGAGGGAATCCAATCCAGTTACAGAGGGACATAGATAAGCTGCAGCACTGGGCTGAGAGGTGGCAAATGGAGTTTAATGCAGAAAAGTGTGAGGTGATTCATTTTGGAAGGAATAACAGGAAGACTGAGTACTGGGCTAATGGTAAGATTCTTGGCAGTGTGGATGAGCAGAGAGATCTCGGTGTCCATGTACATAGATCCTTGAAAGTTGCCACTCAGGTTGAGAGGGTTGTTAAGAAGGCGTACGATGTGTTAGCTTTTATTGGTAGAGGGATTGAGTTTCGGAGCCATGAGGTCATGTTGCAGCTGTACAAAACTCTGGTGCGGCCGCATTTGGAGTATTGCGTGCAATTCTGGTCGCCGCATTATAGGAAGGATGTGGAAGCATTGGAAAGGGTGCAGAGGAGATTTACCAGAATGTTGCCTGGTACGGAGGGAAGATCTTATGAGGAAAGGCTGAGGGACTTGAGGCTGTTTTCATTAGAGAGAAGAAGGTTAAGAGATGACTTAATTGAGGCATACAAGATGATCAGAGGATTGGATAGGGTGGACAGTGAGAGCCTTTTTCCTCGGATGGTGATGTCTAGCACGAGGGGACATAGCTTTCAGTTGAGGGGAGATAGATATAAGACAGATGTCAGAGGTAGGTTCTTTACTCAGAGAGTAGTAAGGGTGTGGATTGCCCTGCCCGCAACAGTAGTGGACTCGCCAACACTAAGGGTATTCAAATGGTCATTGGATAGACATATGGACAATAAGGGAATAGTGTAGATGGGCTTTAGAGTGGTTTCACAGGTCGGCGCAACATCGAGGGCCGAAGGGCCTGTACTGCGCTGTAATGTTCTATGTTCTAGAAGAAGGGGAGTTTTTAAAATGTTATTTGTAACTTTTGCTTCTATAACGTTTGCTTCTCTCGATGTACAGGACATTTACACCATCGACGAGACGATACCAATGTCCTTTCGGGGCGTTCTGGCCTGCTTCTTTGGTGTGATCGGCACGCTGTTCGTCATTTGTCTGGCTACACCATATTTCACCATCGTGATCGTGCCACTTGCTATTCTTTACTATTTCATACAGGTAATGTTGTCTGGTCTCTCATCCTCCCATTGTATCTAATCATGGGAACTGCTGGACTAACAATGATGCCAGAGCTGAGAGAGTGTAACATTGAGGAAAGGATAAACAGGCTGGGGCTCTGTGGAAAAGAAATGACAGGAGGAAGCAGGGTTTGGAGTGGGTGGACTGATCTTTAAAGCATCTCTGCATCTCCTCATAGCTCACCCTCCCACCCAACGTTGTATCATCTGCAAGTTTGGAGATAATTTTAGTTTCCTCGTCCAAATCATTAATATATAATGTGAATAGTTGGGGTCCCAGCACAGATTCCTGCAGTACCCCACTAGTCACTGCCTGCCAATCGGAAAAAGACCCATTTATTCAAATGTTTTGCTCCCTGCCTGCTAACCAGCTTTCTATCCATCTCCAGACACTACTCATAATCCCATGCACTTTAACATCACAAAGTAATCTGGTGTGTGAAACCTTGTCGAAAGTCTTCTAAAAGTCTAAATGTACCACGTCGACTGGTTATCCCTGGTCAACTCTACTAGTTATATTTTCTGTGCTGTGCTGTGAAAATCCTTGATAATTGACTGCAGCAACTTCCCTACTACCTACATACGGCTCGCTGGTCTATAGTTTCCTGTTTTCTCTCTACCGCCTTTTTTGAATAGCGGAATTATATTTGCTATCCACCAATCTGTAGGAACCAGTCCAAAGAATTTTGGAAAATGACCACCAATGGATCTACTATTTCTAGGGCCACTTCCTTAAGTACTCTGGGATGAAAATGATCAGGCCCTGGAGATTTATCTGTCTTCAATCCCATTAAATTTCCCCAAAGCATTTCTTTACTAATGCTAATTTCCTTCAGCTCCTCACTAAAACTTGTGTTTCTCAGAGTGTCCGGTACATTATTCATGTCTTCATTTGTGAAGACAGATGCAAAGTGCGAATTTAATTCCTCAGCCATTTCTTTCTGCCCTGCTATGAATTCCCCCGTTTCTTTTTTTAAAAATTTAATTAAAACCCAATTAACTTTTCCAATTAAGGGGCAATTTAACGTGGCCAATGTACCTACCCTCACATCTTTTGGGTTGTGGGGGCGAAACCCACGGAAACACGGGGAGAATGTGCAAACTCCACACGGACAGTGACCCAGAGCCGGGATCGAACCTGGGACCTTGGCGCCGTGAGCAAGCAGTGCTAACCACTGCACCACCGTGCTGCCCAATTCCCCCGTTTCTGACTGTAAGGCACCTACATTGGTTTCTATCACTCTTTTTCTCTTTACTTACCTATAGACACTTTCACAGTCAGTTTTTATGTTCCCCGCCAGCTTACTTTCATATTCTATTTTCCCCTTCTTAATCAATCCCTTCATCCGCCTTTGCTGAATTTTAAACTGTTCCCAATCCTCAGGTCTACTGCGTTTCCTTGCTAATTTGTATGCCTCTTCTTTGAATCGAATACTATCTCCAATTTCCCCCATAAGCCATGGTTTGGCCACAGTTCCCTTTCTACTCTTGCTGCAAATAGGAATCAACAACTTTTGGAGTTCACCTATTCGTTCCTTGAATGCCTGTCATTGCCTGTCCACTGTCCTTCCTCTCAGTAATGTTTCCCAGTCCATCATAGCCAGCTCATGTCTCATACTATCATAGTTACCTTTATTGAGGTTCAGGACCCTGGTCTCAGAATCAACAAACTCACTGTCCACCTTGTTAATAATTCTGCCATATTATGGTCACTCATCCCCAATTCTTCTCTCACAATTAGATTGCCAACTCATCCTTTCTCATTGCACAACACTCAGTCCAAGGTGGCCTGTTCTCCTGTTGGTTCCTCAACCTATTGGTCCAGAAAACCATCCCCTGTACACTCCAGAAATTCCTCCTCTATTGTACTGTGACTAATTTGATTCACCCAATCTGTATGCAGATTAAAGTCACCCATAATCACAGATGTTCCTTTATCACATGCATTTCTGATTTCCTGTCTAATGTTATTCCCAACATTACCACTGTAGTTTGGTGGTCTGTATATTACCCCGACAAATGTTTTTTGACCCTTGGTGTATCAAGTACATATAAGGAGATATTTCCACTTGCAGGGTAGCCAAAATTAAGGCCGTAAATATAAGACAGGCTCCAGTAAATCCAACAGGGAACTCAGGAGAAACTTCTTCACCAAAGAGTGGTGTAAATGTGGAACTCTCTCCCACAGGGAGAGGTTGAGGTGAATAGTGTAGATGTATGAAAGGTGAAGCTGGGTAAAGACATGAGGTAGAAAGGATTCGGATAACCTGTTAGAATGAGATAAAGTATTTAAAGTGGGATGAGGCCTGAGTGGAGTTGGAATCAGTTGAGGCCAGTAACCTGTTACTGTGCTGGAAAGGCTGTGTGATTCCAAAACACAATCACTGCCCATCCAGTTCACCTGCGACTATCCTACTGTACCTGGCCTAGGAGTAAGAAGTCTTCCAACACCAGGTTGAAGTCCAAATAAACCTTTGGACTTCAACCTGGTTTTGGAAGACTTCTTACTGTGTCCAGCCCAGTCCAACACCGGCATCTCCACATCATGTCCTAGGAGTGTGTGATGGGGAAAGTGTAGAGGGAGCTTTACTCTGTATCTAACCCTGTGCTGTACCTGTCCTGGGAGTGTTTGATGGGGACAGTGTAGAGGGAGCTTTACTCTGTATCTAACCCCGTGCTGTACCTGTCCTGGGAGTGTTTGATGGGGACAGTGTAGAGGGAGCTTTACTCTTTATCTAACCCCGTGCTGTACCTGTCCTGGGAGTGTTTGATGGGGGACAGTGTAGAGGGAGCTTTACTCTGTATCTAACCCCGTGCTGGACCTGTCCTGGGAGTGTTTGATGGGGAAAGTGTACAGGGAGCTTTACTCTGTATCTAACCTCGTGCTGTACCTGTCCTGGGAGTGTTTGATGGAGACAGTGTAGAGGGAGATTTACTCTGTATCTAACCCCGTGCTGTACCTGTCCTGGGAGTGTTTGATGGAGACAGTGTAGAGGGAGATTTACTCTGTATCTAACCCCGTGCTGTACCTGTCCTGGGTGTGTTTGATGGGGACAGTGTAGAGGGAGCTTTACTCTGTATCTAACCCCGTTCTGTACCTGTCCTGGGAGTGTTTGATGGGGACAGTGTAGAGGGAGCTTTACTCTGTATCTAACCTCGTGCTGTACCTGTCCTGGGAGTGTTTGATGGAGACAGTGTAGAGGGAGATTTACTCTGTATCTAACCCCGTGCTGTACCTGTCCTGGGAGTGTTTGATGGGGACAGTGTAGAGGGAGCTTTACTCTGTATCTAACCCCGTTCTGTACCTGTCCTGGGAGTGTTTGATGGGGACAGTGTAGAGGGAGCTTTACTCTGTATCTAACCTCGTGCTGTACCTGTCCTGGGAGTGTTTGATGGAGACAGTGTAGAGGGAGATTTACTCTGTATCTAACCCCGTGTTGTACCTGTCCTGGGAGTGTTTGATGGGGACAGTGTAGAGGGAGATTTACTCTGTATCTAACCCCGTGCTGTACCTGTCCTGGGAGTGTTTGATGGGGACAGTGTAGAGGGAGCTTTACTCTGTATCTAACCCCGTGCTGTACCTGTCCTGGGAGTGTTTGCTGGGGACAGTGTAGAGGGAGCTTTACTCTGTACCTAACCCCGTGCTGTACCTGTACTGGGAGTGTTTGCTGGGGACAGTGTAGAGGGAGCTTTACTCTGTATCTAACCCCATGCTGTACCTGCCCTGGGAGTGTTTGATGGGGACATTGTAGAGGGAGCTTTACTCTGTATCTAACCCCGTGCTGTACCATTGTAGAGGGTGCTGCAATTTGTCTGCCATGATTCAGTACTGAGAAAATGAAAATAGTTGGGAGTTTACTACTAAATAGGAATGTTTGTATTTTGAACTTTTATACTTGAAATGAAGGAATTGTGCTGTTATCATTTGGACCTTGATGGTAGCGCATGGTCTGTCCACCAATCGCTGCTCCACTCCTATAGAGGGAAACAGCAAACTCCTGCCTCAGATTATTGATGGAAGAATCCACTTGTTGTTGCAGACGTTTTATGTTGTCACATCACGACAGCTCCGGCGATTAGACTCGGTGACCAGGTCCCCCATCTACTCGCACTTTGGTGAGACAGTGACCGGTTTGCCCATAATCCGGGCCTATGGGCACCAGGCCCGATTCCTGGAGACCAACGAGCAAATCATAAATGGAAACCAGAAATGTGTCTTTCCCTGGATTGTGGCGAACAGGTACTGACCTTTCTTGTCTGTTCATCATTGTGTTCTTTTACATGTTGTGATGAGGTGCAGATACCATAATCATAGTGCGGCCTTTGATGGAATCCGAACAGAACAATCAATGATTACACCAGCAGCAGGGAGGTCCTGTGGCGAACTGGGTTCTGTCCCTCCCTCTGAACCAGAAACTCCGGGTTCAAGTCCAACCCCAGGACTCGGCGGCCGAATAAATAAATATTCAACCTACAAAGTCCTTCCATTACAGGTTGTAAAAGTAGAAGAGTTTCCTGGTTTTAACATGTGATAGGAGGAAATTGGAGCCCCCAACTTCACTATCCATTACTCCAGATTACAACCAGCTGTTAAGACACCCTGTCGAGTTCACGGTCAATTTCAGCCCCACAGATCCCCGAGTCCCAACATAAGTGAATCAAACAACGTCTGCAGTTTAAAACAAAACCTGCAATGTTGCAGGACAGGAATGCTGACAAAAAGAAACACGGAACAGACTAGAATTTAACCAGTTCCTTTCATCGCATGTGGATGTAACCACAGCAGCGAAACTGTAATACACCAGCACCATACAATGCTAATGGATTTACCTGCCCTCTACTGGCCTTTTCAACCTTGGGGGTGGCAGCCCATTGCTAGTTGCTGTAACACATGTGAATAGTCAGTGTGAGATATTCGACTGTGGGTGTATCACACTCAAACCGTTTCCGATCCTGGAGTAAACACATGCACTGGCAGGCCCGAACAAAGATGAGAAGCAGACATTCTTCACCTCCCCGTGCCTCCAGAGTGCTCAGCTTAGTTAGAGCTCCCACTGTTACCCCTCACCCTCCTCACTTATGACATTCCTTCAAACGTACTTCTTTGATCAAGCTTTTGGTCACCTTTCCTCGGAGGGTTCTTGTGGCGCCGTGAGTGGAGTCTCTGCCTCGGAGCAAGAAGCTCCGGGTTCAAGTCCCATGCCAGGACTTGATGGCCAATGAAGGTGTGTTCATAACACAGACAAATGGGTTGATTATTAACCTGGGAATCCTCCCAACAACCAATGGCAGGCGGTAAGAGTGGGAGAAATGCCTGGCAAGCCATGTAATGGAAAGAGGATTGGAGCCTCCACCATCACTCTTCATAGCTCCAGACATGCATGTTGCCACAGCAACCTGGAATCCTTGAATGAACTGTAACACACCACAGTACAGGAGGAGACCATTCAGCCCATTGTGTGTGTTCTGGCCCTTTGGAAGCGCTATCCAATTAGCCCAAAGCTGTCTTTCTCCATCGCTCTTCAAATTTTTCCATTTTGAGAATTTATCCAACTTCATTTTGAAAGTTCTTGAATTTAGGCAGTGTGATCCAGATCTCAACAACTGCAGATGTAAAACCAGAATTCTCATCCTCCCAATCTTCTCATTTCAGTAATCTTAAAATCTGTGTCCCCCTGGTTACTGAGCCCCTAGCCAGTGAACAATGTCCCTTTCTATCTACTCAGCTAAAACCCCTCATGGTTCTGAACACCTCACTGAAATCTCCCCTTAACATGCTCATCTTTAAGAAGTGAGGCTCGATTAACTGTTGGGCTTTAGTTTGCAAGACAAGAGAAATGAAGAGTGCAGATTTTCCTTGGATTTTTGCTTTGGAGTGGGATTCGAACCCACCACCTTCCGACTGGGAGGTTAGAGTGGCTGCCAAGTGGACCAACCACATTGACAGCTAGATAACTCATGGCTTAACTTGGGCAGCACGGTAGCACAAGTGGATAGCACTGTGGCTTCACAGCGCCAGGGTTCCAGGTTCGATTCCTGCTGGGTCACTGTCTGTCCGGAGTCTGCACGTTGTCCCCGTGTGTGCGTGGCGTTCCTCCGGGTGCTCAGGTTTCCTTCCACAGTCCAAAGACGTGCAGGTTAGGTGGATTGGCCATGCTAAATTGCCCTTAGTGTCCAAAAAGGTTAGGAGGGGTTATTGGGTTACAGGGTGGAAGTGAGGGCTTAAGTGGGTCGGTGCAGACTCGATGGGCCGAATGGCCTCCTTCAACATTGTATGTTCCATGCTTGTGAAATATTTTGGGTTGTCTCTGAGAGCCCCATTTAGGGAGCTGCATTGGATATGTTTATGTTGAACCTGTATACCTTTGGCAGTCTGCCCCACTGTAGCTGTAAGGTAACCATCACCTTGTCTTTCCATACAGGTGGCTTGCAATCCGCCTGGAGTCTGTTGGCAATTTGGTGGTGTTCTTTGCTGCCCTGTTTTCTGTTTTAGCCCGAGGCAGCCTGGATAGTGGGCTGGTTGGTCTCTCCATTTCCTATGCACTAAACGTGAGTACATCTCCCGTGGCAGGCCGGTCCTGCTTGCACTGATTCAGCCGTTTCAACATCTCTGATGTGTTGGGCCAAGCTCCATTGGATGAAAGTTTCCTTTCTGCCCAGCCCGTCCCGTGACCCTCTTGCAGTTGAGATGCCTGAAGTTATTGGGCCTAGCAGTATTTTTGCATCCGCTTTGCACTGTAAAACTGCACCTGGTCAAGGGCAACTAGAGATGGCAATTAGTGCTGGCCTTGCCAACATTCCCCACATCCTGACAAAGAATAATGAAAAACAATTGCTTTTATCTGGGAAGGATTATTCTAGAATTGTAGAAATGTTGCTGCGGGGGCAGTCCATTTGACCCACCCTGCCTTTGTGCGCGTTACCTTTCCTGGGATATCTGCTCTCTAATCCCACATATCGTCGTCACTCCCATTCCCCTTGCAGATTTACTGTTGCTAAAATCTTCTGTAATTCGGTCTCATATATCCTGACTGCCCAGCCTCTACTGCCCCTGAACTAATGTATTCCGTTTTCGAAGAGCAAAAAGCTCTATGCAAGAGAACATTTCTTCTACTTTCCAAGTTAAAATTCTAACGTTAGATGTCCTGACAACGCTTTCTCAGAGGCACGAATGAACTGGCTTCTTGTTCCACGCAGTGGAAGGTGATGTCTTCGACAGAACCTTCCAAACCCACGACTGCTACCATCTAGAAGGACAAGGGCAGCAGATACCCGGGAACCCCACCACCTGGAGGTTCCCCTCCAACTCCCTCACTCACCCTGACTTGGAAACATATCGGCCGTTCCTTCACTGTCGCTGGGTCAAAATCCTGGAACTCCCTCCCTAACAGCACAGTAGGTGTACCTACACCACAGTACTGCAGCGGCTCAAGAAGGCAGCTCACCACCATCTTCTCAAGGGGCAATTAAATGAGCAATAAATGCTGGCCTAGCCAGCGAAGCCCATATCCCATGAACGAATAAAAAAAAGTAAGGGTGAAATTGTTTCCAGGACACCGAAGCTGAGGACTCCATGGGCTGGTTCTCCGTTCACCGACGCCGAAAACGGGCTCGGTGACAGGGTGGAGAATCCGTTTTGGCGTCGAAATCGGGACCGCCGCCGGTTTTCCAATTCTCCACTCCCTGAAAATCGGCATACTCATGGAGTACGCCGTGCCGAGTATCCACCGCCTCAGGCCATTGCCTGACGCCCGTCCCGCGATGCGCCGTTGCTGACCGGCTGAATTCCCGACGGTGTGGGTACTTAGTCCCAAAGACGGAGAATCCAGACCCACATGTTTGCCCTGAATCTACATGTGTGAGGGAATCACAGACCCACATCCCTCACCTTGCAAGCCATCATCGTATTGGGGTTACATAGAACTTTCACATAGAATTTGCAGTGCAGACGGAGGCCATTCGGCCCATTGAGTCTACACCGGCTCTTGCAAAGAGCACCCCACCCAAGCCCCACGCCTTCACCCTATCCCCATTACCCAGTAACCCCACCCAGCACTAAGGGCAATTTTGGACACTAAGGGCAATTTATCACCTAACCTGCACATCTTTGGACTGTGGGAGGAAACGGGAATACCCGGAGGAAACCCACGCAGACACGGGGAGAACGTGCAGACTCCACACAGACAGTAAACCAAGCCGGGAATCGAACCTGGGAACCTGGAGCTGTGAAGCAATTGTGCTATCCACAAGGCTACCGTGCTGCCCTTGCAAATACACAGAGCACCCCCCCATCATTTAAGTGTGTGAGGAGGTTCAGTTACAGACCGGTGCCCTATCCCCCAGTGCTGTGGACCTGTGCAGTGTTGCCTAGGATTGTGGCACTGTGTAGTTTAACTCTGATGAACGTTGTCATTAAATGATCTGAGCCACTCGCTGTCTCTCCCTCTTACGCTTGCTTTCATCAATTGTTTTTCTGTCCACCACTCCTCAGGTGACCCAGGCGCTGAACTGGCTGGTCCGGCAGACAGCAGAGCTGGAGACCAACATTGTGTCTGTGGAGAGGGTCTCCGAATATACCAAGCTGGACAATGAGGTATCCCGAACGGAGAGATGGGAACGAGGGGAAAAGAGCGCAAAGTTCCCTGGAATTGGGAGGTTGCAGTGGGACAGGCAGCAGCCATCAGGGGCAGGAGGACAGGGATTGACCAAGTGCACAGAGGCACAGCAAAGTGCAATGTGACAATGACTGCATTATCTGCTCTCATTTTACACAATGTTGATTTGAGGGACACTGAAGGAGGCCATTCGGCCCAGCAGGTTAGCACTGACCCTCCTAAAGAGCATCCTACCTAGGGCCACTCCCCTGGCCTATCCCCATAACCCCACCTAACCTGCACATCTTTGGACTGCCGGAGGAAACCGGAGCACCCGGAGGAAACCCACGCACACACGGGGAAGATGTGCAGACTCCACACAGACAGTCACCCGAGGCTGGAATTGAAACCGTGTCTCTGGTGTTGAGAGGCAGCAGTGCTAACCACTGTGCCACAGTTCGTACTCAAAAGGCACCTTCTTTGTTTTAAGGTTGTTGGGCAGAAACGCAGAGAGGATTGAACCACCCCCTTACCCCAACCCAGCATAACTCCCCGAGATTGAGAGTGTTGGGACGAGATTGAGAGTGTTGGGACGAGATTGAGAGTGTTGGGACGAGATTGAGAGTGTTGGGACGAGATTGAGAGTGTTGGGACGAGATTGAGAGTGTTGGGACGAGATTGAGAGTGTTGGGACGAGATTGAGAGTGTTGGGACGAGATTGAGAGTGTTGGGACATTTAGTGCAGACAGGGTGAGTTGATATTTGGGGGAACAATGCACTATTCTCTTGGTTCATTATCCAGCAATGCTCAAGAGAAGAAACTGGGTGGGCGGCATGTGACGCAGTGGTTAGCACTGGACAGTGGTTAGCTGTTTCCGACAATGCTCGGCACAACATCGAGGGCCGAAGGGCCTGTTCTGTGCTGGACTGTTCCATGTTCTGTGTTCTATGGGACTGCGGCGCTGAGGACCCGGGTTCGAATCCCGGCCCTGGGTCACTGTCCGTGTGGAGTTTGCACATTCTCCCCGTGTCTGCGTGGGTCTCCCCCCCTGTAGCGCACAATGACTTACGAGAGAGACGAGTAGTGATGAAGTCGATTCAGGCTTTATTAAGCGAGACTTGTCCCCAACAGTTCAGCAACAGAATGAAGCGGCGGGGAGAAGCTCAGGTTCTTATACTCCGCCTTCAGGGCGGAGCCAGGAGTCAACAGCCAACCAGGACCCGGGATCTGTCAGCCAATAGCATCATGGTTTCACAGTCCCACATGACCCCTAATACATACCACCACACCCCCACAACCCAAAGATGTGCAGGGTAGGTGGATTGGCGCGCGCTAAATTGCCCCTTCATCGGACAAAAGTGAATTGCGTACTCTAAATTAATTTTTTTTCAAAAGAGAGGAAACTGGGATTTTTAAAAATAGGTTTCGATAAAGAAAAGGAAAGCTTGGTGGGAATTCTCTGAGAATGGGGCGATGCCCCCACGCCCGCGAGAAAACAGGCGTGATTCTCCATTTTGAAGGGGGTTATCAGGGGCGCATCACGGCGGACCCACACAGCAAGCCGGTCCCAACAATATAGGCCCCCCCCCCCCCACACATCAGGCGCGCCTGCCGATTGGTGGCCCCCGATCGCGAGCCTGGCCGTCCTGGAGGCCCCCCCCCCCCCGGCGACGGACCCCCCCGCCCCCCCCCTCCCCCGTGGACCGGGTCCGCAGCCACCACTCCGGGTGGGAACCATGTTGGAATCTTACAGCCGCGAATTCGGCCTGCTGCCGGCGGAGAATCGCCGCGTGGGGGGGGCCTCTTTCAATGGCCCCCGCCGGCACCGTGTCGACCGCGCGCGACTGGGGGCGGTTCTCCTGTCCCCGGGGAATCGCGCAAAGGCCCCGGACCCGATCGGCTCGGAGAATCCCCACCCTGGTTTTTAATGATTTTTTAACGATGTCTTTCTTCTCAGGCTCGTTGGGTGACGGACCACCGACCAGAAAAGGGCTGGCCTGACCAGGGGGAGATTAAATTCCTGGATTACCAGGCTCGTTACAGACCAGAGCTGGATCTCGTGCTCCGTGGCCTCACCTGTGAATTCAGGAGAAATGAAAAGGTAAAACGGAAATGACAATAAAATAGCCCATCGTGCTGTGCTGGCCTTCTGGAAGAGCTGCCCAATTAGTCCCACTACCCTAGCTCTTTCCCAATAGCTCTGCAAATGTTGCCTTTTCCTATTTACCTTTTTGAAAATTACCATGCAGCGCATTCCAGACACAAGCTTGTGCAAAAACAAAATTCTCCGCGTCTTCCTCCTCTGGTTCCGTTGCTATTATATGAAATCTGGGAATCTATTCCCAAAGCCCTTCCCAGTGGGAATAGTTTCTTCCTATTCTCCATCAAAGCTCATAATAATTATCAACGTGTCCAGCAACCTCTGCTCCAAGGAGGACCACCTCTGCATTTCTGATCTTTCCACATAGTCCCTCTTCCCTGGTATCATTTCTGATAAACCTCCTCTGCACCTTCCTCAGGCCTTGACATCCTCTCTAAAGTGCAGTGCTCAGGTGTACACAGTGGCCAACACCATGTTCCATGTGCAGTTTTAATTGTTGTTCCCTAATTGGTATTCTCGAGAATCTGCCCCAATAAGTAACTACAAGGTGGAAAACATCAACAGCTTGTTGTCTGTTTCTCAACATCAGGTTCTGTGTTACCAAATGACTTGTTTGTCTTCAGGTAAAATTGTTAAAATTCAGTTAAAATAATGCCCATGTACCAGCTACAAGATGCACTGCAGGAACTCACCAAGGCTCCTTAGGCGGCACCTTCCAAACCCACGACCACTACCATCTAGAAGGACAAGAGCAGCAGATACCCGGGAACCCCACCACCTGGAGGTTCCCCTCCAAGTCACTCACCACCCTGACTTGGAAATATATCGCCGTTCCTTCACTGTTGCTGAGGCAAAATCCTGGAACTCTATCCCTAACAGCACAGTGGGTGTACTAACACCTCAGGGACTGCAGCGGTTCAAGAAGGCAGCTCACCACCACCTTCTGAAGGACAACTAGGGATGGACAATAAATGCTGAGCCTAGCCAGAGACGCCCACATTCAGTAAATTAAAAAAAAAAAATTAATTATAGAAAGGGGCAGTATCTGATTTCTTGAGAGAGGTGTGTGTCACACAGACAGCTGTGTGTTCGCTCACTCTCTCTCCCTCTCTCTCTCTCTCTCAGCAAGGTGTGTGTCTGCTCTCTCTCTCAGCCAGGTGTGTGTCTGCTCTCTCTCTCTCTCTCTAAGCAAGGTGTGTGTCTGCTTTCTCTCTCTCTCTCAGAGAGGTGTGTGTCTGCTCTCTCTCTCTCTCTCAGCCAGGTGTGTGTCTGCTCTCTCTCTCTCTCTCAGCCAGGTGTGTGTCTGCTCTCTCTCTCTCTCTCAGCCAGGTGTCTGTCTGCTCTCTCTCTCTCTCAGCCAGGTGTGTGGCTGCTCTCTCTCTCAGACAGGTATGTGTCTGCTCTCTCTCTCTCTCTCTCTTCGCCAGGTGTGTGTCTGCTCTCTCTCTCTCAGACAGGTGTGTGTCTGCTCTCTCTCTCTCAGCCAGGTGTCTGTCTGCTCTCTCTCTCTCTCTTAGCCAGGTGTGTGTCTGCTCTCTCTCTCTCAGACAGGTGTGTGTCTGCTCTCTCTCTCTCAGCCAGGTGTCTGTCTGCTCTCTCTCTCTCTCTCAGACAGGTGCGTGTCTGCTCTCTCTCTCTCTCTCTCAGCCAGGTGTCTGTCTGCTCTCTCTCTCTCTTAGCCAGGTGTGTGTCTGCTCTCTCTCTCTCAGCCAGGTGTCTGTCTGCTCTCTCTCTCTCAGCCAGGTGTCTGTCTGCTCTCTCTCTCTCTCTCTCAGACAGGTGTGTGTCTGCTCTGTCTCTCTCTCTCTCTCTCAGACAGGTGTGTGTCTGCTCTGTCTCTCTCTCTCTCTCAGACAGGTGTGTGTTCGCTCACTCTCTCTCCCTCTCTCTCTCTCTCAGCCAGGTGTGTGGCTGCTCTCTCTCTCAGACAGGTGTGTGTCTGCTCTCTCTCTCTCTCAGGCAGGTGTGTGTCTGCTCTCTCTCTCTCTCTCAGCCAGGTGTCTGTCTGCTCTCTCTCTCTCTCAGCCAGGTGTGTGGCTGCTCTCTCTCTCAGACAGGTATGTGTCTGCTCTCTCTCTCTCTCTCTTAGCCAGGTGTGTGTCTGCTCTCTCTCTCAGACAGGTGTGTGTCTGCTCTCTCTCTCTCAGCCAGGTGTCTGTCTGCTCTCTCTCCCTCGCTCAGACAGGTGCGTGTCTGCTCTCTCTCTCTCTCTCTCAGCCAGGTGTCTGTCTGCTCTCTCTCTCTTAGCCAGGTGTGTGTCTGCTCTCTCTCTCTCAGCCAGGTGTCTGTCTGCTCTCTCTCTCTCAGCCAGGTGTCTGTCTGCTCTCTCACTCTCTCAGACAGGTGTGTGTCTGCTCTGTCTCTCTCTCTCAGACAGGTGTGTGTCTGCTCTGTCTCTCTCTCTTTCAGACAGGTGTGTGTCTGCTCTGTCTCTCTCTCTCTCTCTCAGACAGGTGTGTGTCTGCTCTGTCTCTCTCTCTCTCAGACAGGTGTGTGTCTGCTTTCTCTCTCAGACAGGTATGTGTCTGCTCTCTCTCTCTCTCTCTCTTAGCCAGGTGTGTGTCTGCTCTCTCTCTCTCAGACAGGTGTGTGTCTGCTCCCTCTCTCTCAGACAGGTGTGTGTCTGCTCTCTCTCTCTCAGCCAGGTGTCTGTCTGCTCTCTCTCTCTCAGCCAGGTGTCTGCCTGCTCTCTATCTCTCTCAGACAGGTGTGTGTCTGCTCTGTCTCTCTCTCTCAGACAGGTGTGTGTCTGCTCTGTCTCTCTCTCTCTCAGACAGATGTGTGTCTGCTCTGTCTCTCTCTCTCTCTCTCAGACAGGTGTGTGTCTGCTTTCTCTCTCTCTCAGACAGGTATGTGTCTGCTCTCCCTCTCTCTCTCTTAGCCAGGTGTGTGTCTGCTCTCTCTCTCTCAGACAGGTGTGTGTCTGCTCTCTCTCTCTCAGCCAGGTGTCTGTCTGCTCTCTCTCTCGCTCTCAGACAGGTGTGTGTCTGCTCTCTCTCTCTCAGACAGGTGTCTGTCTGCTCTCTCTCTCTCTCTCTCTCTCTCAGACAGGTGCGTGTCTGCTCTCTCTCTCTCTCTCTCAGCCAGGTGTCTGTCTGCTCTCTCTCTCTCTCAGCCAGGTGTGTGTCTGCTCTCTCTCTCTCAGCCAGGTGAGTGTCTGCTCTCTCTCTCAGCCAGGTGTGTGTCTGCTCTCTCTCTCTCAGCCAGGTGCGTGTCTGCTCTCTCTCTCTCAGCCAGGTGAGTGTCTGCTCTCTCTCTCTCTCTCAGCCAGGTGTGTGTCTGCTCTCTCTCTCTCGCTCAGCCAGGTGTGTGCCTGCTCTCTCTCTCAGACAGGTGTGTTTCTGCTCTCTCTCTCAGACAGGTGTGTGTCTGCTCTCTCTCTCAGACAGGTGTGTGTCTGCTCTCTCAGACAGGTGTGTGTCTGCTCTCTCTCTCTCTCAGACAGGTGTGTGTCTGCTCTCTCTCTCTGTCTCAGACAGGTGTGTGCCTGCTCTCTCTCTCTCTCAGACAGGTGAGTGTCTGCTCTCTCTCTCTGTCTCAGACAGGTGTGTGGCTGCTCTCTCTCTCTCTCTCTCAGACAGGTGTGTGTTTGCTCTCTCTCTCTCTCAGACAGGTGTGTGTCAGCTCTCTCTCTCAGCCAGGTGTGTGGCTGCTCTCTCTCTCTCTCTCAGCCAGATGCGTGTCTGCTCTCTCTCCCAGACAGGTGTGTGCCTGCTCTCTCTCTCTCTCTCAGACAGGTGTGTGCCTGCTCTCTCTCTCTCTCTCAGACAGGTGTGCGCCAAATCTCTCTCTCTCAGACAGGTGTGTGTCTGCTCTCTCTCTCAGGCAGGAGTGTGTCTTTTCTCTCTCTCTCTCAGACAGGTGTGTGGCTGCTCTCTCTCTCTCTCAGACAGGTGTGTGGCTGCTCTCTCTCTCTCAGCCAGGTGAGTGTCTGCTTTCTCTCTCTCTCTCAGCCAGGTGTGTGTCTGCTCTCTCTCTCTCGCTCAGCCAGATGCATGTCTGCTCTCTCTCTCTCAGCCAGGTGTGTGTCTGCTTTCTCTCTCTCTCTCTCAGCCTGGTGTGTGTCTGCTCTCTCTCTCTCTCTCCGCCAGTTGAGTGTCTGCTCTCTCTCTCTCAGCCAGGTGTGTGTCTGCTCTCTCTCTCTCTCAGCCAGATGCGTGCCTGCTCTCTCTCTCTCAGCCAGATGCGCGTCTGCTCCCTCTCAGCCAGGTGAGTGTCTGCTCTCTCTCTCTCTCTCTCAGCCAGGTGTGTGTCTGCTCTCTCTCTCTCTCAGCCAGATGCGTGTCTGCTCTCTCTCTCTCAGCCAGATGCGTGTCTGCTCTCTCTCTCTCAGCCAGGTGTGTGTCTGCTCTCTCTCTCTCTCTCTCTCTCTCAGCCAGGTGTGTGCCTGCTCTCTCTCTCTCTCTCTCAGCCAGGTGTGTGTCTGCTCTCTCTCTCTCTCTCAGGCAGGTGTGTGCCTGCTCTCTCTCCCTCTCTCTCTCAGACAGGTGTGTGTCTGCTCTCTCTCTCAGCCAGCTGTGTGCCTGCTCTCAATCTCTCAGCCAGATGCGTGTCTGCTCTCTCTCTCTCAGCCAGGTGTGTGTCTGCTCTCTCTCTCTCTCTCAGACAGGTGTGTGTCTGCTCTCTCTCTCTCTCTCAGACAGGTGTGTGTCTGCTCTCTCTCTCTCAGACAGGTGTGTGTCTGCTCTCTCTCTCTCTCTCAGACAGGTGTGTGCCTGCTCTCTCTCTCTCTCTCTGACAGGTGTGTGTCTGCTCTCTCTCTCTCAGCCAGGTGTGTGTCTGCTCTCCCTCTCTCAGCCAGGTGTGTGCCTGCTCTCTCTCTCTCTCTCAGACATGTGTGTGCCTGCTCTCTCTCTCTCAGCCAGGTGTGTGTCTGCTCTCTCTCTCTCTCAGCCAGGTGTGTGTCTGCTCTCTCTCTCTCTCAGCCAGATGCGTGTCTGCTCTCTCTCTCTCAGCCAGATGCGTGTCTGCTCCCTCTCAGCCAGGTGAGTGTCTGCTCTCTCTCTCTCTCTCTCACCCAGGTGTGTGTCTGCTCTCTCTCTCTCTCAGCCAGATGCGTGTCTGCTCTCTCTCTCTCAGCCAGATGCGTGTCTGCTCTCTCTCTCTCAGCCAGGTGTGTGTCTGCTCTCTCTCTCTCTCTCTCAGCCAGGTGTGTGTCTGCTCTCTCTCTCTCTCTCAGCCAGGTGTGTGTCTGCTCTCTCTCTCTCTCAGGCAGGTGTGTGCCTGCTCTCTCTCTCTCAGACAGGTGTGTGTCTGCTCTCTCTCTCTCTCTCAGCCAGCTGTGTGTCTGCTCTCAATCTCTCAGCCAGATGCGTGTCTGCTCTCTCTCTCTCAGCCAGGTGTGTGTCTTCTCTCTCTCTCTCTCAGACAGGTGTGTGTCTGCTCTCTCTCTCTCTCTCAGACAGGTGTGTGCCTGCTCTCTCTCTCTCTCTCAGACAGGTGTGTGTCTGCTCTCTCTCTCTCTCAGCCAGGTGTGTGTCTGCTCTCTCTCTCTCAGACAGGTGTGTGTCTGCTCTCTCTCTCTCAGCCAGGTGTGTGCCTGCTCTCTCTCTCTCTCTCAGACATGTGTGTGCCTGCTCTCTCTCTCTCAGCCAGGTGTGTGTCTGCTCTCTCTCTCTCAGACAGGTGTGTGTCTGCTCTCTCTCTCTCTCTCTCTCTCAGACAGGTGTGTGTCTGCTCTCTCTCTCTCTCAGACAGGTGTGTGTCTGCTCTCTCTCTCTCAGACAAGTGTGTGTCTGCTCTCTCTCTCTCTCTCTCTCTCTCTCAGACAAGTGTGTGTCTGCTCTCTCTCTCTCTCTCTCTCTCTCTCAGACAGGTGTGTGTCTGCTCTCTCTCTCTCTCTCAGACAGGTGTGTGTCTGCTCTCTCTCTCTCTCAGACAGGTGTGTGTCTGCTCTCTCTCTCTCTCAGACAGGTGTGTGTCTGTTCTCTCTCTCTCAGACAGGTGTGTGTCTGCTCTCTCTCTCTCTCTCAGCCAGGTGTGTGTCTGCTCTCTCTCTCTCAGAGAGGTGTGTGTCTGCTCTCTCTCTCAGACAGGTGTGTGTCTGCTCTCTCTCTCTCAGCCAGGTGTGTGTCTGCTCTCTCTCTCTCTCTCAGCCAGGTGTGTGTCTGCTCTCTCTCTCTCTCTCAGACAGGTGTGTGTCTGCTCTCTCTCTCAGGCAGGTGTGTGGCTGCTCTCTCTCTCTCTCTCTCAGCCAGGTGTGTGTCTGCTCTCGCTCTCTCTCTCTCAGACAGGTGTGTGCCTGCTCTCTCTCTCTCTCTCTCTCTCTCAGACAGGTGTGTGCCTGCTCTCTCTCTCTCTCAGATAGGTGTGTGTCTGCTCTCTCTCTCTCTCTCTCAGACAGGTGTGTGTCTGCTCTCTTTCTCTGTCTCAGACAGGTGTGTGTCTGCTCTCTCTCTCTCAGACAGGTGTGTGTCTGCTCTCTCTCTCTCTCAGACAGGTGTGTGCCTGCTCTCTCTCTCTCTCTCAGACAGTTGTGTGTCTGCGCTCTCTGTCTCAGACAGGTGTGTGTCTGCTCTCTCTCTCTCTCTCTCAGCCAGGTGTGTGTCTGCTCTCTCTCTCTCTCTCAGGCAGGTGTGTGCCTGCTCTCTCTCCCTCTCTCTCTCAGACAGGTGTGTGTCTGCTCTCTCTCTCAGCCAGCTGTGTGCCTGCTCTCAATCTCTCAGCCAGATGCGTGTCTGCTCTCTCTCTCTCAGCCAGGTGTGTGTCTGCTCTCTCTCTCTCTCTCAGACAGGTGTGTGTCTGCTCTCTCTCTCTCTCTCAGACAGGTGTGTGCCTGCTCTCTCTCTCTCTCTCAGACAGGTGTGTGTCTGCTCTCTCTCTCTCAGACAGGTGTGTGTCTGCTCTCTCTCTCTCTCTCAGACAGGTGTGTGCCTGCTCTCTCTCTCTCTCTCTGACAGGTGTGTGTCTGCTCTCTCTCTCTCAGCCAGGTGTGTGTCTGCTCTCCCTCTCTCAGCCAGGTGTGTGCCTGCTCTCTCTCTCTCTCAGACATGTGTGTGCCTGCTCTCTCTCTCTCAGCCAGGTGTGTGTCTGCTCTCTCTCTCTCTCAGCCAGGTGTGTGTCTGCTCTCTCTCTCTCTCAGCCAGATGCGTGTCTGCTCTCTCTCTCTCAGCCAGATGCGTGTCTGCTCCCTCTCAGCCAGGTGAGTGTCTGCTCTCTCTCTCTCTCTCTCACCCAGGTGTGTGTCTGCTCTCTCTCTCTCTCAGCCAGATGCGTGTCTGCTCTCTCTCTCTCAGCCAGATGCGTGTCTGCTCTCTCTCTCTCAGCCAGGTGTGTGTCTGCTCTCTCTCTCTCTCTCTCTCTCTCAGCCAGGTGTGTGTCTGCTCTCTCTCTCTCTCTCAGCCAGGTGTGTGTCTGCTCTCTCTCTCTCTCAGGCAGGTGTGAGCCTGCTCTCTCTCTCTCTCTCTCTCAGACAGGTGTGTGTCTGCTCTCTCTCTCTCAGACAGGTGTGTGTCTGCTCTCTCTCTCTCTCAGCCAGCTGTGTGTCTGCTCTCAATCTCTCAGCCAGATGCGTGTCTGCTCTCTCTCTCTCAGCCAGGTGTGTGTCTTCTCTCTCTCTCTCTCAGACAGGTGTGTGTCTGCTCTCTCTCTCTCTCTCAGACAGGTGTGTGCCTGCTCTCTCTCTCTCTCTCAGACAGGTGTGTGTCTGCTCTCTCTCTCTCAGCCAGGTGTGTGTCTGCTCTCTCTCTCTCAGACAGGTGTGTGTCTGCTCTCTCTCTCTCAGCCAGGTGTGTGCCTGCTCTCTCTCTCTCTCTCTCAGACATGTGTGTGCCTGCTCTCTCTCTCTCAGCCAGGTGTGTGTCTGCTCTCTCTCTCTCAGACAGGTGTGTGTCTGCTCTCTCTCTCTCTCTCTCTCTCTCAGACAGGTGTGTTTCTGCTCTCTCTCTCTCTCAGACAGGTGTGTGTCTGCTCTCTCTCTCTCTCAGACAAGTGTGTGTCTGCTCTCTCTCTCTCTCTCTCTCTCAGACAAGTGTGTGTCTGCTCTCTCTCTCTCTCTCTCTCTCAGACAGGTGTGTGTCTGCTCTCTCTCTCTCTCTCAGACAGGTGTGTGTCTGCTCTCTCTCTCTCTCAGACAGGTGTGTGTCTGCTCTCTCTCTCTCTCAGACAGGTGTGTGTCTGCTCTCTCTCTCTCAGACAGGTGTGTGTCTGCTCTCTCTCTCTCTCTCAGCCAGGTGTGTGTCTGCTCTCTCTCTCTCAGAGAGGTGTGTGTCTGCTCTCTCTCTCAGACAGGTGTGTGTCTGCTCTCTCTCTCTCAGCCAGGTGTGTGTCTGCTCTCTCTCTCTCTCTCAGCCAGGTGTGTGTCTGCTCTCTCTCTCTCTCTCAGACAGGTGTGTGTCTGCTCTCTCTCTCAGGCAGGTGTGTGGCTGCTCTCTCTCTCTCTCTCTCAGCCAGGTGTGTGTCTGCTCTCGCTCTCTCTCTCTCAGACAGGTGTGTGCCTGCTCTCTCTCTCTCTCTCTCTCAGACAGGTGTGTGCCTGCTCTCTCTCTCTCTCAGACAGGTGTGTGTCTGCTCTCTCTCTCTCTCTCTCTCTCTCAGACAGGTGTGTGTCTGCTCTCTTTCTCTGTCTCAGACAGGTGTGTGTCTGCTCTCTCTCTCTCAGACAGGTGTGTGTCTGCTCTCTCTCTCTCTCAGACAGGTGTGTGCCTGCTCTCTCTCTCTCTCTCAGACAGTTGTGTGTCTGCGCTCTCTGTCTCAGACAGGTGTGTGTCTGCTCTCTCTCTCTCTCAGCCAGGTGTGTGTCTGCTCTCTCTCTCAGACAGGTGTGTTACTGTTCTCTCTCTCTGTCTCAGACAGGTGTGTGTCTGGTCTCCCTCTCTCTCTCAGACAGGTGTGTGCCTGCTCTCTCTCTCTCTCTCTCTCAGCCAGGTGTGTGTCTGCTCTCCCTCAGACAGGTGTGTGTCTGCTCTCTCTCTCTCTCTCAGACAGGTGTGTGCCTGCTCTCTCTCTCTCTCAGACAGGTGTGTGTCTGCTCTCTCTCTCTCTCTCAGACAGGCGTGTGCCTGCTCTCTCTCTCTCACTCTCTCTCAGACAGGTGTGTGCCTGCTCTCTCTATCTCTCAGACAGGTGTGTGCCTGCTCTCTCTCTCTCTCTCAGACAGGTGTGTGTCTGCTCTCTCTCTCTCAGACAGGTGTGTGCCTGCTCTCTCTCTCTCTCTCAGACAGGTGTGTGCCTTCTCTCTCTCTCTCAGACAGGTGTGTGTCTGCTCTCTCTCTCTCTCAGACAGGTGTGTGTCTGCTCTCTCTCTCTCTCTCTCAGACAGGTGTGTGCCTGCTCTCTCTCTCTCAGCCAGTTGTGTGTCTGCTCTCTCTGTGTCTCAGACAGGTGTGTGTCTGCTCTCTCTCTCTCTCAGAAGGTGTGTGTCTGCTCTCTCTCTCTCTCGCAGACAGGTGTGTGTCTGCTCTTTCTCTCTCAGACAGGTGTGTGCCTGCTCTCTCTCTCTCTCTCAGATAGGTGTGTTTCTGCTCTCTCTCTCTCTCTCTCTCAGACAGGTGTGTGTCTGCTCTCTCTCTCTCTCTCAGACAGGTGTGTGTCTGCTCTCTCTCTCCCTCTCAGACAGGTGTGTGCCTGCTCTCTCTCTCTCAGCCAGGTGTGTGTCTGCTCTCTCTGTGTCTCAGACAGCTGTGTGTCTGCTCTCTCTCTCTCTCAGACAGGTGTGTGTCTGCTCTCTCTCTCTCTCTCAGACAGGTGTGTGTCTGCTCTCTCTCTCCCTCAGACAGGTGTGTGTCAGCTCTCTCTCTCTCTCTCTCTCAGACAGTTGTGTGCCTGCTCTCTCACTCTCAGCCAGGTGTGTGTCTGCTCGCTCTCTCTCAGCCAGGTGTGTGTCTGCTCTCTCTCTCTCTCAGCCAGATGCGTGTCTGCTCTCTCTCTCAGCCAGATGCGTGTCTGCTCTCTCTCTCTCAGCCAGGTGAGTGTCTGCTCTCTCTCTCAGCCAGGTGTGTGTCTGCTCTCTCACTCTCTCAGCCAGATGCGTGTCTGCTCTCTCTCTCTCAGCCAGATGCGTGTCTGCTCTCTCTCTCAGCCAGGTGTGTGGCTGCTCTCTCTCTCAGACAGGTGTGTGTCTGCTCCCTCTCACTCTCTCAGCCAGGTGTGTGTCTGCTCTCTCTCAGACAGGTGTGTGTCTGCTCTCTCTCTCTCTCTCTCAGCCAGGTGTGTGTTTGCTCTCTCTCTCTCAGCCAGGTGTGTGTCTGCTCTCTCACTCTCTCTCTGCCAGGTGTGTGTCTGCTCTCTCTCTCTCAGCCAGGTGTGTGTCTGCTCTCTCTCTCTCAGCCAGATGTGTGTCTGCTCTCTCTCTCAGACAGGTGTGTGTCTGCTCTCTCTCTCTCAGCGAGGTGTGTGTCTGCTCTCTCTTTCTCTCAGACAGGTGTGTGTCTGCTCTCTTTCTCTCAGACAGGTGTGTGCCTGCTCTCTCTCTCTGTCTCAGACAGGTGTGTGGCTGCTCTCTCTCTCTCTCCCTCTCTCAGACAGGTGTGTGGCTGCTCTCTCTCTCTCTCTCTCAGACAGGTGTGTGCCTGCTCTCTCTCTCAGACAGGTGTGTGTCTGCTCTCTCTCTCTCTCAGACAGGTGTGTGTCTGCGCTCTCTCTCTCAGACAGGTGTGTGTCTGCTCTCTCTATTTCTCAGCCAGGTGTGTGCCTGCTCTCTCTCAGACAGGTGTGTGTCTGTTCTCTCTCTCTCTCAGACAGGTGTGTGTCTGCTCTCTCTCTCTCTCAGACAGGTGTGTGTCTGCGTTCTCTGTCTCAGACAGGTGTGTGTCTGCTCTCTCTCTCTCTCTCAGACAGGTGTGTGTCTGCTCTCTCTCTCTCTCACAGACAGGTGTGTGCCTGCTCTCTCTCTCTCTCTCAGACAGGTGTGTGTCTGCTCTCTCTCTCTCTCAGCCAGGTGTGTGTCTGCTCTCTCTCTCTCTCTCTCAGACAGGTGTGTGCCTGCTCTCTCTCTCTCTCTCAGCCAGGTGTGTGCCTGCTCTCGCTCTCTCTCTCAGCCAGGTGTGTGTCTGCTCTCTCTCTCTCTCTCAGCCAGGTGTGTGCCTGCTCTCTCTCAGACAGGTGAGTGTCTGCTCTCTCTCTCTCTCAGACAGGTGTGTGTCTGCTCTCTCTCTCTCTCTCTCAGACAGCTGTGTGTCTGCTCTCTCTCTCTCTCTCAGACAAGTGTGTGTCTGCTCTCTCTCTCTCTCAGGCAGGTGTGTGTCTGCTCTCTCTCTCTCTCAGACAGGTGTGTGCCTGCTCTCTCTCTCTCAGCCAGGTGTGTGTCTGCTCTCTCTGTGTCTCAGACAGGTGTGTGTCTGCTCTCTCTCTCTCTCTCAGCCAGGTGTGTTTCTGCTCTCTCTCTCAGCCAGGTGTGTGTCTGCTCTCTCTGTGTCTCAGACAGGTGTGTGTCTGCTCTCTCTCTCTCTCAGACAGGTGAGTGTCTGCTCTCTCTCTCTCTCAGACAGGTGTGTGTCTGCTCTCTCTCTCTCTCTCTCAGACAGGTGTGTGCCTGCTCACTCTCTCAGCCAGGTGTGTGTCTGCTCTCTGTGTGTGTCAGACAGGTGTGTGTCTGCTCTCTCTCTCTCTCTCAGCCAGGTGTGTGTCTGCTCTCTCTCTCTCTCAGCCAGGTGTGTGTCTGCTCTCTCTGTGTCTCAGACAGGTGTGTGTCTGCTCTCTCTCTCTCTCAGCCAGGTGTGTGTCTGCTCTCTCTCTCTCTCAGACAGGTGTGTGTCTGCTCTCACTCTCTCTCTCAGCCAGGTGAGTGTCTGCTCTCTCTCTCTCAGATAGGTGTGTGTCTGCTCTCTCTCTCTCTCAGCCAGGTGTGTGCCTGCTCTCTCTCTCTCTCAGCCAGATGCGTGTCTGCTCGCTCTCTCTCAGCCAGATGCGTGTCTGCTCTCTCTCTCTCAGCCAGGTGAGTGTCTGCTCTCTCTCTCTCTCTCAGCCAGGTGTGTGTCTGCTCTCTCTCTCTCTCAGCCAGATGTGTGTCTGCTCTCTCTCTCTCATCCAGATGCGTGTCTGCTCTCTCTCTCAGACAGGTGTGTGTCTGCTCTCTCTCTCTCAGCCAGGTGTGTGTCTGCTCTCTCTCTCTCTCAGCCAGATGCGTGGCTGCTCTCTCTCTCTCAGCCAGATGCATGTCTGCTCTCTCTCTCTCAGCCAGGTGTGTGGCTGCTCTCTCTCTCAGCCAGGTGTGTGTCTGCTCTCTCTCTCAGACAGGTGTGTGTCTGCTCTCTCTCTCTCTCTCAGCCAGGTGTGTGTCTGCTCTCTCTCTCAGACAGGTGTGTGTCTGCTCTCTCTCTCAGACAGGTGTGTGTCTGCTCTCTCTCTCTCTCTCTCAGACAGGTGTGTGCCTGCTCTCTCTCAGACAGGTGTGTGCCTGCTCTCTCTCTCTCTCAGACAGGTGTGTGTCTGCTCTCTCTCTCTCTCTCAGACAGGTGTGTGTCTGCGCTCTCTGTCTCAGACAGGTGTGTGTCTGCTCTCTCTCAGACAGGTGTGTGTCTGCTCTCTCTCTCTCAGACAGGTGTGTGCCTGCTCTCTCTCTCTCTCAGACAGGTGTGTGTCTGCTCTCTCTCTCTCAGACAGGTGTGTGTATGCTCTCTCTCTCTCTCTCTCAGACAGGTGTGTGTCTGCTCTCTCTCTCTCTCAGCCAGGTGTGTGCCTGCTCTCTCTCTCTCTCAGACAGGTGTGTGTCTGCTCTCTCTCTCTCTCTCAGACAGGTGTGTGTCTGCTGTCTCTCTCTCTCAGACAGGTGTGTGTCTGCTCTCTCTCTCTCTCTCTCAGACAGGTGTGTGTCTGCGCTCTCTGTCTCAGACAGGTGTGTGTCTGCTCTCTCTCTCTCTCAGAGAGGTGTGTGTCTGCTCTCTCTCTCTCTCTCTCTCTCAGACAGGTGTTAGTCTGCTCTCTCTCTCAGAGAGGTGTGTGTCTGCTCTCTCTCTCTCTCTCTCAGACAGGTGTGTGTCTGATATTTCTCTCTCTTTGCCATAGATTGGCATTGTTGGTCGGACAGGTGCTGGAAAATCCTCTTTGACCAATTGTCTATTCCGTATCATTGAGCCAGCGGGCGGGAAGATCCTCATTGACGGAGTGGATATCGCCACCATCGGACTGCACCATCTGAGACAGAGACTCACCATCATCCCACAGGTAAGGAGGAAAAGCCGAATTAATTTGCATTTCTGTAGCACCTTTCACCAGCTCAGGGTGTCTGAAGGCAACTTGAAATTTTGAGAAACATGACAACTGGTTTGCGCACAGGAAGATCCCACAAACATTGATGTTTTCAGTGCAGCACTGCTGCCTCACAGCGCCAGGGACCCGGGTTAACACTGCTGCCTCACAGCGCCAGGGACCTGGGTTAACACTGCTGTCTCACAGCGCCAGGGACCCGGGTTAACACTGCTGTCTCACAGCGCCAGGGACACGGGTTAACACCGCTGCCTCACAGCACCAGGGACCCGGGTTAACACTGCTGTCCCACACTGCCAGGGACCCGGGTTAACACTGCTGCCTCACAGTGCCAGGGACCCGGGTTAACACTGCTGCCTCACAGTGCCAGGGACACGGGTTAACACTGCTGCCTCACAGTGCCAGGGACCCGGGTTAACACTGCTGCCTCACAGTGCCAGGGACCCGAGTTAACACTGCTGTCTCACAGCGCAAGGGACCCGGGTTAGCATTGCTGCCTCACAGTGCCAGTGACCCAGGTTAACACTGCTGCCTTACAGTGCCAGGGACCCGGGTTAACACTGCTGCCTCACAGTGCCAGGGACCCCGGTTAACACTGCTGCCTCACAGTGCCAGGGACCCGGGTTAAAACTGCTGCGTCACAGTGCCAGGGACCCGGTTTAGCACTGCTGCCTCACAGTGCCAGGGACCCGGGTTAGCACTGCTGTCTCACAGCGCCAATGGCCCGGGTTAACACTGCTGCCTCACAGCGCCCGTGAGCCGGGTTAACACTGCTGTCTCACAGTGCCAGGGACCCGGGTTAACACTGCTGCCTCACAGTGCCAGGGACCCGAGTTAACACTGCTGTCTCACAGCGCAAGGGACCCGGGTTAGCACTGCTGCCTCTCAGTGCCAGGGACCCGGGTTAACACTGCTGCCTCACAGTGCCAGTGACCCAGGTTAACACTGCTGTCTCACAGCGCCGGTGACCCGGGTTAACACTGCTGCCTCACAGTGCCAGTGACCCAGGTTAACACTGCTGCCTTACAGTGCCAGGGACCTGGGTTAACACTGCTGCCTCACAGTGCCAGCGACCCGGGTTAGCCCTGCTGCCTCACAGTGCCAGTGACCCGGGTTAGCACTGCTGCCTCTCAGTGCCAGGGACCCGGGTTAACACTGCTGCCTCACAGTGCCAGGGACCCGGGTTAACACTGCTGTCTCACAGTGCCAGGGACCCCGGTTAACACTGCTGCCTCACAGTGCCAGGGACCCGGGTTAAAACTGCTGCGTCACAGTGCCAGGGACCCGGTTTAGCACTGCTGCCTCACAGTGCCAGGGACCCGGGTTAGCAATGCTGTCTCACAGCGCCAATGGCCCGGGTTAACACTGCTGCCTCACAGCGCCCGTGAGCCGGGTTAACACTGCTGTCTCACAGTGCCAGTGACCCGGGTTAACACTGCTGTCTCACAGTGCCAGGGACCCGGGTTAACACTGCTGTCTCACAGTGCCAGTGACCCGGGTTAGCACTGTTGTCTCACAGAGCCAGGGACCCGGGTTAACACTGCTGTCTCACAGTGCCAGGGACCCGGGTTAACACTGCTGTCTCACAGAGCCAGGGACCCGGGTTAGCACTGCTGCCTCACAGAGCCAGGGACCCGGGTTAACACTGCTGTCTCACAGTGCCAGGGACCCGGGTTAACACTGCTGTCTCACAGCACCAGGGACCCGGGTTAACACTGCTGCCTCACAGCACCAGGGACCCGGATTAACACTGCTGTCTCACAGGGCAAGGGACCCGGGTTAACACTGCTGTCTCACAGCACGAGGGACCCGGGTTAACACTGCTGCCTCACAGCACCAGTGACCCGGATTAACACTGCTGCCTCACAGAGCCAGGGACCCGGGTTAACACTGCTGTCTCACAGTGCCAGAGACCCGGGTTAGCACTGCTGTCTGACAGTGCCTGGGACCCGGGTTAACACTGCTGTCTCACCATGCGAGGAACCCGGGTTAACACTGCTGTCTCACAGTGCCAGGGACCCGGGTTAACACTGCTGCATCACAGTGCCAGGGACCCGGGTTAAAGCTGCTGTCTCACAGCGCCAGTGACCCGGGTTAACACTGCTGTCTCACAGTGCCAGGGACCCGGGTTAACACTGCTGTCTCACCATGCCAGGAACCCGGGTTAACACTGCTGTCTCACAGTGCCAGGGACCCGGGTGAACACTGCTGCCTCACAGCACGAGGGAACCGGGTTAACACTGCTGCCTCACAGCACCAGTGACCCGGGTTAACACTGCTGCTGCCTCACAGTGCCAGGGACCCGGGTTAACACTGCTCTCTCACAGTGCCAGTGACCCGGGATAGCACTGCTGCCTCACAGTGCTAGGGACCCGGGTTAGCACTGCTGCATCACAGTGCCAGGGACCCGGGTTAACACTGCTGTCTCACCATGCCAGGAACCCGGGTTAACACTGCTGTCTCACAGTGCCAGGGACCCGGGTTAACACTGCTGCATCACAGTGCCAGGGACCCGGGTTAAAGCTGCTGTCTCACAGCGCCAGTGACCCGGGTTAACACTGCTGTCTCACAGTGCCAGTGACCCGGGATAGCACTGCTGCCTCACAGTGCTAGGGACCCGGGTTAGCACAGCTGCATCACAGTGCCAGGGACCCGGGTTAACACTGCTGTCTCACCATGCCAGGAACCCGGGTTAACACTGCTGTCTCACAGTGCCAGGGACCCGGGTTAAAGCTGCTGTCTCACAGCGCCAGTGACCCGGGTTAACACTGCTGTCTCACAGTGCCAGGAACCCGGGTTAGCACTGCTGCATCACAGTGCCAGGGACCCGGGTTAAAGTTGCTGCCTCACAGTGCCAGAGACCCGGGTTAACACTGCTGTCTCACAGTGCCAGAGACCTTGGTTAATACTGCTGTCTCACAGTGCCAGGGACCCGGGTTAACACTGCTGTCTCACAGTGCCAGGGACCCGGGTTAACACTGCTGTCTCACTGTGCCAGAGACCTTGGTTAACACTGCTGTCTCACAGTGCCAGGGACCCGGGTTAAAATTGCTGTCTCAGTGCCAGGGACCCGGGTTAACACTGCTGTCTCACAGCACCAGGGACCCGGGTTAACACTGCTGCCTCACAGCACCAGGGACCCGGGTTAACACTGCTGCCTCACAGCACCAGGGACCCGGATTAACACTGCTGTCTCACAGGGCAAGGGACCCGGGTTAACACTGCTGTCTCACAGCACGAGGGACCCGGGTTAACACTGCTGCCTCACAGCACCAGTGACCCGGATTAACACTGCTGCCTCACAGAGCCAGGGACCCGGGTTAACACTGCTGTCTCACAGTGCCAGAGACCCGGGTTAGCACTGCTGTCTGACAGTGCCTGGGACCCGGGTTAACACTGCTGTCTCACCATGCGAGGAACCCGGGTTAACACTGCTGTCTCACAGTGCCAGGGACCCGGGTTAACACTGCTGCATCACAGTGCCAGGGACCCGGGTTAAAGCTGCTGTCTCACAGCGCCAGTGACCCGGGTTAACACTGCTGTCTCACAGTGCCAGGGACCCGGGTTAACACTGCTGTCTCACCATGCCAGGAACCCGGGTTAACACTGCTGTCTCACAGTGCCAGGGACCCGGGTGAACACTGCTGCCTCACAGCACGAGGGAACCGGGTTAACACTGCTGCCTCACAGCACCAGTGACCCGGGTTAACACTGCTGCTGCCTCACAGTGCCAGGGACCCGGGTTAACACTGCTGTCTCACAGTGCCAGAGACCCGGGTTAGCACTGCTGTCTGACAGTGCCAGGGACCCGGGTTAACACTGCTCTCTCACAGTGCCAGTGACCCGGGATAGCACTGCTGCCTCACAGTGCTAGGGACCCGGGTTAGCACTGCTGCATCACAGTGCCAGGGACCCGGGTTAACACTGCTGTCTCACCATGCCAGGAACCCGGGTTAACACTGCTGTCTCACAGTGCCAGGGACCCGGGTTAACACTGCTGCATCACAGTGCCAGGGACCCGGGTTAAAGCTGCTGTCTCACAGCGCCAGTGACCCGGGTTAACACTGCTGTCTCACAGTGCCAGTGACCCGGGATAGCACTGCTGCCTCACAGTGCTAGGGACCCGGGTTAGCACAGCTGCATCACAGTGCCAGGGACCCGGGTTAACACTGCTGTCTCACCATGCCAGGAACCCGGGTTAACACTGCTGTCTCACAGTGCCAGGGACCCGGGTTAAAGCTGCTGTCTCACAGCGCCAGTGACCCGGGTTAACACTGCTGTCTCACAGTGCCAGGAACCCGGGTTAGCACTGCTGCATCACAGTGCCAGGGACCCGGGTTAAAGTTGCTGCCTCACAGTGCCAGAGACCCGGGTTAACACTGCTGTCTCACAGTGCCAGAGACCTTGGTTAATACTGCTGTCTCACAGTGCCAGGGACCCGGGTTAACACTGCTGTCTCACAGTGCCAGGGACCCGGGTTAACACTGCTGTCTCACTGTGCCAGAGACCTTGGTTAACACTGCTGTCTCACAGTGCCAGGGACCCGGGTTAAAATTGCTGTCTCAGTGCCAGGGACCCGGGTTAGCATTGCTGCCTCTCAGTGCCAGGGGCCCGGGTTAACACTGCTGCATCACAGTGCCAGGGACCCGGGTTAAAGCTGCTGTCTCACAGCGCCAGTGACCCGGGTTAACACTGCTGTCTCACAGTGCCAGGAACCCGGTTAGCACTGCTGCATCACAGTGCCATGGACCCGGGTTAACACTGCTGTCTCACAGTGCCAGGGACCCGGGTTAACACTGCTGCATCACAGTGCCAGGGACCCGGGTTAAAGCTGCTGTCTCACAGCGCCAGTGACCCGTGTTAACACTGCTGTCTCACAGTGCCAGGAACCCGGGTTAGCACTGCTGCATCACAGTGCCAGGGACCCGGGTTAAAGTTGCTGCCTCACAGTGCCAGTGACCCGGGTTAACACTGCTGTCTCACAGTGCCAGAGACCTTGGTTAACACTGCTGTCTCACAGTGCCAGGGACCCGGGTTAACACTGCTGTCTCAGTGCCAGGGACCCGGGTTAGCACTGCTGCCTCACAGTGCCAGGGACCCGGGTTAACACTGCTGTCTCACTGTGCCAGGGATCCGGGTTAGCACTGCTGCCTCACAGTGCCAGGGACCCGGGTTAACACTGCTGCCTCACTGTGCCAGTGACCCGGGCTAACACTGCTGCCTCACAGCGCCAGGGACCCAGGTTTAATTCCGGCCTTGGGTGACTGTGTGGAGTTTGCATGTTCTCCCCGTGTCTGTGTGGGTTTCCTCCGGGTGCTCCGGTTTCCTCCCACAGTCCAAAGATGTGCAGGGGGTTGCGGGGTGATGTGGGGATGTGGGCCCAGATAGAGTGCTATATTGTAAGGATGGTGAGTGTAGACTTGATGGGCCGAATGACCTCCTTCTGCACTGCAGGGGCTCGATGACATAATGAACAGATCTGCTCCTCTGTGATGTTGGTTGAGGGATGAATATATATTTAAATCGTTTTTATTTATTCAGGGACAATTTAGCGAGGCCAATCCACCTACGCTGCACATCTTTGTGTTGTGGGGGTGAAACCCACACAGACTCGGCGAGAACGTGCAAACTCCACACGGACAGTGACCCAGAGCCGGGATCGAACCTGGGACCTCGGCGCCGTGAGGCAGCAGTGCTAACCACCCATAGAGGGATGAATATTAACTAGAGCACCAGGGAGCCCGCACCTTATTCATCAGCAAAATATTTTACTTAATTACTTATTACATTAATTTTTCTTTCCAACTCAAGTTAAATTGCTGACTCGGAGATATTTCGCGTCCTCATACCCTGTGGATTTGTGGACACTCTGTGGATATCCTGAGTATTTGAGCTGAGTCATTCAGGAGTAAAGTCAGCAAACAATGTTTCACACAGGGTGGTGGAGATTTGGATTTGGATTTGTTTATTGTCACGTGTACCGAGCTACAGTGAAAAGTATTTTTCTGCGAGCAGCTCAACAGATCATTAAGTACATGAGAAGAAAAGGGAAGAAAAGAAAATACATAATAGGGCAACACAACATATACAATGTAACTACACAACACCGGCATCGGGTGAAGCATACAGGGTGTAGTGTTAATGAGGTCAGTCCATAAGAGGGTCATTTAGGAGTCTGGTGACAGTGGGGAAGAAGCTGTTTTTGAGTCTGTTCGTGCGTGTTCTCAGACTTCCGTATCTCCTGCCCGCTGGAAGAAGTTGGAAGAGTGAGTAAGCCGGGTGGGAGGGATCTTTGATTATGCTGTCCGCTTTCCCCAGGCAGCGGGAGGTGTAGATGGAGTCAATGGATGGGAGGCAGGTTTGTGTGATGGACTGGGCCATGTTCACGACTCTCTGACGTTTCTTGCGGTCCTGGGCCGAGCAGTTGCCATACCAGGCTGTGATGCAGCCTGATGGGATGCTTTCTATGGTGCATCTGTAAAAGTTGGTCAGGGTTAATGTGGACATGCCGAATTTCCTTAGTTTCCTGAGGAAGTATAGGCGCTGTTGTGCTTTCTTGGTGGTTGCGTCGACGTGGGTGGACCAGGACAGATTTTTGGAGATGTGCACCCCTAGGAATTTGAAACTGCTAACCATCTCCACCTCGGCCCCATTGATGCTGACAGGGGTGTGTACAGTACTTTGCTTCCTGAAGTCAATTACCAGCTCTTTAGTTTTGCTGGCATTGAGGGAGAGATTGTTGTCACTACACCACTCCACTAGGTTCTCTATCTCCCTCCTGTATTCGGACTCATCGTTGTTCGAGATCCGGCCCACTATGGTCGTATCGTCAGCAAACTTGTAGATGGAGTTGGAACCAAATTTTGCCACGCAGTCGTGTGTGTACAAGGAGTAGAGTAGAGGGCTAAGTACGCAGCCTTGCGGGGCGCCGGTGTTGAGGACTATTGTGGAGGAGGTGGTGTTGTTCATTCTTACTGATTGTGGTCTGTTGGTCAGAAAATCGAGGATCCAGTTGCAGAGTGGGGAGCCAAGTCCTAGGTTTGGGGCTTTGACATGAGCTTGGCTGGGATTATGGTGTTGAAGGCGGAGCTGTAGTCAATAAATAGGCATCTGATGTAGGAGTCCTTGTTGTTGAGATGCTGTAGGGATGAGTGTAGGGCCAGGGAAATGGCGTCTGCTGTGGACCGGTTGCGAAGGTATGCGAATTGCAATGGATCAAGGCGTTCTGGGAGTATGGAGGTGATGCGCTTCATGATCAACCTCTCGAGGCACTTCATTATGACTGAAGTCTGGGCCACCGACAGTAGTCATTGAGGCACGTTGCCTGGTTCTTCTTTGGCACCGGTATGATGGTGGTCTTCTTGAAGCAGGTGGGGACCTTGGAGTGGAGTAGGGACATGTTAAAGATGTCCACGAATACCTCTGCCAGCTGGTCCGCGCAGGCTCTGAGTGCACGACCAGGGATCCCGTCTGGGCCCGTTGCCTTCCGAGGGTTCACTTTCAGGAAGGCCAATCTGACTTCGGAAGCTGTGATGGTGGGTATGGGTGAATTATGGGCTGCTGGGGCACTCGCCAGCGGATTGTTGGTTACCTGCTCGAACCGAGCATAGAATGCATTGAGTTTATCGGGGAGGGGTGCGCTGCTGCCGGAGATACTGCTCGGCTTCGCTTTGTAGCCCGTTATGGTGTTTAGTCCTTGCCACAACCGCCGAGAGTCTGTCTGTGACTCTAGCTTGGTTTGATGTTCTCTCTTGGCATTCCGGATGGCTTTGCGGAGGTCGTACCTGGATTTCTTGTATAGGTCAGGGTCGTCTGCCTTGAACGCCTCAGATCTGTCCTTCAGTAGGGAGTCAATCTCACGATTGAGCCATGGTTTCCGGTTGGGGAACGGAGGGGGAGGTGGGGTGGGTTTCAGTTGAGAAATTCAGGACTAAGGGGCGAGATTCTCCAACCCGCCACCGGGTCAGAGAATCGCCGGGGCCTGGCGTGAATCCCGCCCCCGCCGGTTGCCGAAGTCTCCGGCACAGGAGATTCGGCAGGGGCGGGAATCGCGTCGCGCCGGTCCCCCCCGCGCGATTCTCCGGCCCGGATGGGCCGAAGTCCCGCCGCTAAAATGCCTGTCCCGCCGGCGTAAATTAAACCACCTACCTTACCGGCGGGACAAGGCGGCGCGGGCGGGCTCGGTGGCCTGGCCCGCGATCGGGGCCCACCGATCCGCGGGCGGGCCTGTGCCGTGGGGGCACTCTTTCCCTTCCGCCTTCGCCACGTTCTCCACCATGGCGGAGGCAGAAGAGACTCCTTCCAATGCGCATGCGCGGGAATGCCGTCAGCGGCCGCTGATGCTCCCGCGCATGCGCCGCCTGGAGATGTCATTTCCGCGCCAGCTGGCGGGGCACCAAAGGCCTTTTCTGCCAGCTGGCGGGGCGGAAATTCGTCCGGCGTCGGCCTAGCCCCTTAAGGTTGGGGCTCGGCCCCCAAAGATGCGGAGCATTCCGCACCTTTGGGACGGCGCGATGCCCGTCAGATTTGCGCCGTTTTGGGCGCCAGTCGGCGGACATCGCGCCGTTTCCGGAGAATTTTGCCCAAGATTACCGATGTTTGCTGGGTAAGACTGTCAAGGGCCTGTCCCCAAATGGGGGTGAAGTGCTGACCAGCCATGATATGATTGAACGCCAGGGCGCGCTCAAGGGCTGAATGCTCCAATGACAGGCTGGCAAGACCCCATGGGTTACTTATGCCAACCACACCCAAGCACCCATTCGTCAGAGCTGGCTCTGCGCCGGTTCTAGGAGGACGGATGGTTGCTGATGTGAACCTGCTGGTGGAGACTGGAGTGAGTGGGTGGACGGCCTAATGATCCGAACAATATTGCTGAAAAGAGAGACATGTTGCTGGGCAGCACTGGCTGAACAACCCTGAGTGCTCTAATAGTTACACTAATAATTTATTTAAGATAATCACTTGAGCTCCATAATGTGGCTCGTTAAATTTGCTAGAAGTGACGTAGATTCAGATGGGCTGGGGTGTGGGAGGGGGGTGCATTCTCTGTAAACAAAAAGAATATGTCCAAGCTTTGCACTTTTTCTAATTACCCAGGAGCCTACAACGCCTTGGCCAATCAGTGAGAACTTGCCAACCGATCAGCACCCTTTGGTCCTGTAATATAAATAGTGATTGTTTTCCTGTGCCTCCTTTGCTAACTAGCATTCAAGAGCAGGAATCCTGGTTAATTGCCCTCCTGGCCTCCCCTTTCTCTTAGCCAATGGACACTGAGAACAGTGATACTTGCTGCCCTGTCAATCCATTCAATGATGTGGAGATGCCGGCGTTGGACTGGGGTGAGCACAGTAAGAAGTCTTACAACACCAGGTTAAAGTCCAACAGGTTTGTTTCAAATCACTAGCTTTTGGAGCACTGCTCCTTCCTCAGGCGAATGAAGAGGTCTGTTCCAGAAACATATATATAGACAAAGTCAAAGATGCCAAACAATGCTTGGAATGCGAGCATTTGCAGGTAATGATCTGGCACGTCTTCAGAACAGCGACCACGACATGGCAATCTCTGCAAGACGTGACGTGCCAGATCATCGACATGGATAGCACCATTACACGTGAGAACACCACCCACCAGGTACGCGGTACATACTCGTGCGACTCGGCCAACGTTGTCTACCTCATACGCTGCAGGAAAGGATGTCCCGAAGCGTGGTACATTGGCGAGACCATGCAGACGCTGCGACAACGGATGAACGGACATCGCGTGACAATCACCAGGCAGGAATGTTCCCTTCCAGTCGGGAACACTTCAGCAGTCAAGGGCATTCAGCCTCTGATCTCCGGGTAAGCGTTCTCCAAGGCGGCCTTCAGGACCCGCGACAACACAGAATCGCCGAGCAGAAACTTATAGCCAAGTTCCGCACACATGAGTGCGGCCTCAACCGGGACCTGGGATTCATGTCGCATTACATTCACCTCCCACCAACTGTCCTGGCTTGACACAATTCACACCTCTTTAACCTGGGGTTACCCCTATCTCTGGATCTGTAAAGACTTAATCACCTGCAAAGACTCGCATTCCTAGCATCGTATTGCATCTTTGACTTTGTCTATATCTATGTTTCTGGAACCTATCGCTCCATTCACCTGAGGAAGGAGCTGCGCTCCGAAAGCTAGTGATTTGAAACAAACCAGTTGGACTTTAACCTGGTGTTGTAAGACTTCTTACTGAATCCACTCATTGGATGCCGTGTGGGTCAGAGAATCAACCTGGAGCATCGCTGCTTTCCTGAGTACTTCAGGTGTCAGAGGAACCTTCACAGAGTGGGCGGAATGGTGGCACATAGCGGACGGCACGGTAGCACAGTGGTTAGCACTGTTGCTTCACAGCGCCAGGGACTCGCGTTAGATTCCCGGCTTGGGTCACTGTCTGTGCGGAGTCTGCATGTTCTCCCCGTGTCTGCGTGGGTTTTCTCCGGGTGCTCCGGATTCCTCCCACAAGTCCTGAAAGACGTGATTGTTAGGTGAATTGGACATTCTGAATTCTCCCTGTGTGTACCCGAACAGACGCCGGAGTGTGGCGACTAGGGACTTTCACAGTAACTTCATTGCAGTGTTAATGTGAGCCTACTTGTGACAATAATGAAGATTATTAAGAATCTTCCTCCCACCCTTTTATAGAATCCTGTGGTACAGGATGCCATTCAGGATGCCATTCAGTCCATCTTGTGTGTGACAGCTCTTGGAAAGAGCACTGACATCACTCCCACTTCTCCCCAGCTCTTTCAGCACAGCCGGGTAAACCCTCCCCGAATTTATCCAGTTCCACTCTGAAACCTTTGAAAGTCAGGCAGTGTATTCCTCGCTGTATTTTAAAAAAAAAGTCTCTTCATCTCTCCTGTAGCTCTTTTGTCAATTATTTTAAATCTGTTTCTTCTGGTTTACTGACCTTCCTGTCACTGGATCCAATGTCCCACAATCTTCCCGTTCAAAACAACGGGCTGAAATTTCCGTTTCAGCGGCTAACTGCCGGCTCAAACGGAGAATTTGCGGGAGGTTTACAACCAAACAATGGATGCCGATCCCTCACCGATTCCGGGAGCGGTGAGGGGCTAGCAGTGACGGCGGGTGAAACTCCCGGCTCCCGCGCCCATAACTTTCATATCATATCATAGAATTTACAGTGCTGAAGGAGGCCATTCGGCCCATCGAGTCTGCACCGGCTCTTGGAAAGAGCACCCTACCCAAGCCCACACCTCCACCCTAGCCCCATAACCCAGTAACCCCACCCAACACTAAGGGCAATTTTGGACTCTAAGGGCAATTTATCACGGCCAATCCACCTAACCTGCACATCTTTGGACTGTGGGAGGAAACCGGAGCACCCGGAGGAAACCCACGCACACACGGGGAGAACGTGCAGACTCCGCACAGACAGTGACCCAAGCCGGAATCGAACCTGGGACCCTGGAGCTGTGAAGCAATTGTGCTAACCACAATGCTACCGTGCTGCCCCCAATAACGGCCGGAGAATGGCCGGTACCCGTCCCACATGCGCACGGCTGACGACCTGCAGCGGTCGCGCTGTGCAACATGCAGCCGTTCTTGCGCGGACCCGCCCCGCCATCTGCGACCCCCCCACCGGTCCCCCCAGCTTCGCAGTAGCCCCCCCAGTCAGTGGCACGGATCCCGGGCGAGTGTGGCAGCGCTGGGCACAGTCCACAGCCGTCACGCCGGGTTCCCGACCGCTGAGACCACACGTGTCCTGCGCCGTCAGGAACTCAGCCAATCGCGGGAGGAGCATCAAGGGAAGGCCTGCCGGTGGCGTGCCAGCGGTGTTACAACGACACCGCCTGCCACGATTATGCCATTTCGGGGGGCGGAGGGGGGCTGATCGGCGCCGGCCCCAATTTGGGCGTCGGAGTCGGTTCTCCACCCGATCGCCCATTAAGAAATTGACATCGGGCAATGGAGCATCCAGCCCAGTACCCTAGTTTTGGTAACCTCATTATTATAAATAAGCTTTAATCTGAACAATCCCAGTCTCTGTCTACCCAGAGTCCCAGAGCACAGTCCTCTCTGCACCCTCTCTATGTTGGTGACATCTCTTTAAACTGTGTATATATTTGCAAAGGATAATCTCACCATGAACGTTTGGGACGTTCGATTTGACGAGGTGAGAGCAGTGGAGGGATGTGTTGCTGCGATTCTCCAGGGCCTGGGTGAGGCCACACCTGGAGTATTGTGAGCAGATTTGGTCTCCTTGTCCGGGGAAGGATGTTCTTGCCCTAGAGGGTGTGCAGCGAAGGTTTACCAGACTGATTCCTGGGATGGCGGGACTGACGTACGAGGAGAGATTGAGTTGGTTGGGATTGTTCTCGCTGGAGTTCAGAAGAATGAGGGGGAATCTCTTGGAAACCTATAAAATTCTAACCGGACTGGACAGGGTAGAGGCAAGAAGGATGTTCCCGATGGTGGGTGTGTCCAGAACCCGGGGTCACAGTCTGAGGATATTAATAATCTTTATTGTCACAAGTAGGCGTACATTAACACTGCAATGAAGTTACTGTGAAAAGCCCCTAGTCGCCACACTCTGGCGCCTGTTCAGGTACACGGAGGGAGAATTCAGAATGTCCAATTCGCCTAACAGCGCGCAATAGACCATTTAGGACCGAGGTGAGGGGAAGAGATTGGTGAACGTGTGGAATTCGCCACCACAGAAAGCAGATGAGGCCCAAACGATGTGAGCTTTCAAGAGCAGTTCGATTTGGCTCTTGGGCTGAAGGGATCAAAAGATATGGGGGGAAATTGGGATTCGGCTACTGAGTTGGATGATCAGCCCTGATCGTATTGAATGGCGGAGCAGGCTCGAAGGGCCGAATGGCCTCCTCCTGCTCCTATACTCTATGTTTCTAACCAGGCGTGCACTGACAAATCTCTATTATTTTGTTGTCAGGATCCCGTCTTGTTCTCTGGCACGATACGGATGAACCTGGATCCGTTCAACAGATACACGGATGAGGAAGTGTGGAGTTCTTTGGAGCTGGCTCATCTGAAACACTACATTGCCAGCTTATCCAGACAGCTGCAACATGAAGTATCTGAGGGAGGCGAGAATCTCAGGTGTGTTCAGTACCGGCCAATCACAGGGGACAGGAGCACACCTTGTCAGGAAGAACGCGGAGGAAGTTGGCTGTTGTGGCAGAGTGAACTTCCTGTAGAATTGTAAACTGGGCTCCACACTCTGTGTCGATCGACCGACAGCGATGGGGAGGGAACGAGCAGGGTTCACAATGTGTAACAGGGGCCGGGCATGTTCCGCAGCCTGATCGGAAAGTTGCGTGAAAAGGCCCCAGTCACATTTCCCGGTGACATAAATCCAGGACGTGATCCCCCCCCCTCCCCCCCACCATCATCCTCCCCCCCTATCCCCTCCACCCTGTTAATGGAATGGCGGAACTTAATTTTAATAAATTTGCATCTCATTATTGTGGCCACACACCAAAATCCACCCCCCCGCAATCCCCCCACACCTCCATCCCAAGTCAGGATGAGTTAGTGATTCCCTGGCCACTGAGAGAGGCTTTCAGAACCTCTTACACTGCAGTTATTCAGGCTTTGGGCAGTAACCCTCGTGGTCCAAACTAATCTCACAGCCTTGGAGTGGGCGTCAGGGTAATACCAGAGCCTTGAGGTCAGAGCACAGGATGCAGTCGAGTGGTTGAATCTGTCACCACTCAGTCATGTGATGTGGGGACGGGTCGTGTGGGTCAGGTATGAAATGAACCAAACCTTGGCCATCCAATGGTGGCCCCAGGACATTCCCTGACTCTTGTGTTTCTCACTTTGATGTTGCAATGAGAAGACCATCAGGAACAAGGCACCCGGTGATGTTGCTGTCTGCTTCAAGGCTTATGGGCAGTATAGAAGGAGAAGATTGCGACCTCGCTCGGCAAAGGGAGGAGCAGAACCCTTTCGGTCAAGTGGTGTAGGGACTCCTCTGCATGTGGAGGTGGTTCCACAGAGAGCGGTCGTTCATAGACACCTCGCTAGACCCAGGGCGTAGATGCCACTTATCCAACCTGCAGTTGAGCGAGAACCAAGTGTCACCGAAGTCAGTGATTGCCAAGGGAACCAGTTACTCACCTATGCCAACTTCTGCAGGATTTGGCATCTCGGGGACTCTGAGGTCATCCAGTGCCAGGGGGCGTTTTAAGTGACCACTGGGCACAATTTCCTGAGCAGTGGCTCCTTCCAGGGTTCCACTGCTGCCCTCTGCTGGATCTCCCAAACCTTCGCCCATAAATGTATCCAGGAGGTCACAGAAACCATCCTCGCCGTGGCACATAGCTGTCAATTCCGGCCGTGTTCAGGTGAGCTAGGAGGCTGGTGTTGTGATTCTCTGAGATTTGTGATTATCCCCAGGTGCAGGGTGCCATTGACTGTATTCTGACGATTCTAAGGTCTCTGTGGCAACAAGCAGTCCAGTATGTGAACGGGAAGGGCTTCACTCGCTCAATGTTCAGCTGGTCTGTAACCTTATAAAGCACTAGTTAGGCCCCATTTAGAATACTGTGAGCAATTTTGGGCCCCACACCTCAGGAAGGACATACTGGCACTGGAGCGGGTCCAGCGGAGATTCACACGGATGATCCCAGGAATGGTAGGCCTAACATACGATGAACGTCTGAGGATCCTGGGATTATATTCATTGGAGTTTAGGAGGTTGAGGGGAGATCTAATAGAAACTTACAAGATAATGAATGGCTTAGATAGGGTGGATGTAGGGAATTGTTTCCATTAGCAGGGGAGACTAGGACCCGGGGGCACAGCCTTAGAATAAAAGGGAGTCACTTTAGAACAGAGATGAGGAGAAATTTCTTCAGCCAGAGAGTGGCGGGTCTGTGGAATTCATTGCCACAGAGGGCGGTGGAGGCCGGGACGTTGAGTGTCTTTAAGACAGAAGTTGATAAATTCTTGATTTCTCGAGGAATTAAGGGCTATGGAGAGAGAGCGGGTAAATGGAGTTGAAATCAGCCATGATTGAATGGTGGAGTGGACTCGATGGACTGAATGGCCTTACTTCCGCTCCTATGTCTTATGGTCTTATCATCCAGGTCTGTGCATGATACCCAGCGCGTGTCCATGGCTCGTACGTTATCAGCAGCTCTCAGAGTCCTGACATCTTCCAGGGTCCCCAGAGGCTGCTGGGCTGGTTCCTTGGCGACACTTGGCTGATGGTGCCTGAGGGGTGGCCTGAGATTCCAGCTGGGAGAAGGTGCAACGTGGCTCATTCATAACCTGGTGCAGCACATCATTGGGATCCTGAAAATGTGGTTGTGGTGTCTTGACAGGCCTGGCGGAACACTCCAGTAACCCCCCCCCCCCCCTTCCCCATCCGCGTGGTGTGTCCAGGGTGGGGATGTCCTGGATGGAGAGGAGATGGAGGAACTGCATGTTTACTTCGAGCAGGAGGAAGTGAAAAGGGGGGGGGATGACAAGGTCCTGGAATACCAGGATTCCGGTGCGGGATTCTCTGATCCTGAGGCTAAGTGTTGACGCTGTCGGAAACACCGTCGCGTTTCTCGACGGCGTCAACACGGCCCCAGGATCAGCAATTCTGGCCCCTACAGGGGGCCAGCACGGGACTGGAGCGGCCCACGCTGCTCCGGCTGCTGATCCTGGCGTCAACTGGGCGCCGCAGGGGCTGCGCTCGCGCAGTGGGTTCCTTCTCCGCGCCCGCCCCGACGCAACATGGCGCAGGGCTACAGGGGCCGGCGCGGAAGGGGGCCGCCAGCCAGAGAGCGCGACCCGCCGATCGGTGGGCCCCGATCGCGGGCCAGGCCACATCGGAGGCCCCCCCCCCCCCGGGGTCGGACCCCCCGGCTGAGAGCAGGTGTGGACGGCGCCGGTGGGACTCGGCTTTCTTAGACGGCCGCTCGGCCCATCCTGTGGAGAATCGCGTGCCGGTGGCGCGGCGCGATTCGCGCCAGTTGCGGGGATTCTCCGATCCGGCCCCGGACTGACAGAATCCCGCCCCAGGTGTTGAGGCCATTGCTCTGCCAGACGGGGCCGGTGTACTTGCGAGACTCTACCAGCGACAGGATTCTGCAAGAACAAAGACGAGAACAAGTGAGGACTCTGCTAAGAGCACAAAATAGCAACGTTTGGTTTGGTACGAGTATGAGGGTCATCAGGGCACTCGCTGTCTGATCAGCGTCACATCTCAGGTAGGCCTTGCTGGAATCCAGCGGGAACATGGACTTTAAAAGTATTTGATCCCTTCTATGCATCATCACCTGTCCCCTTCAGCATCACATCTGTTCATAGAACATAGGACATTACAGCGCAGTACAGGCCCTTCGGCCCTCGATGTTGCGCCGACCTGTGAAACCACTCTAAAGCCCATCTACACTATTCCCTTATCGTCCATATGTCTATCCAATGACCATTTGAATACCCTTAGTGTTGGCGAGTCCACTACTGTTGCAGGCAGGGCATTCCACGCCCTTACTACTCTCTGAGTAAAGAGCCTACCTCTGACATCTGTCCTATATCTATCTCCCCTCAATTTAAAGCTATGTCCCCTCGTGCTAGACATCACCATCCGAGGAAAAAGGCTCTCACTGTCCACCCTATCCAATCCTCTGATCATCTTGTATGCCTCAATTAAGTCACCTCTTAACCTTCTTCTCTCTAACGAAAACAGCCTCAAGTCCCTCAAGCCTTCCCTCATAAGATCTTCCCTCCATACCAGGCAACATTCTGGTAAATCTCCTCTGCACCCTTTCCAATGCTTCCACATCCTTCCTATAATGCGGCAACCAGAATTGCACGCAATATTCCAAATGCGGCCGCACCAGAGTTTTGTACAGCTGCAACATGACCTCATGGCTCCGAAACTCAATCCCTCTACCAATAAAAGCTAACACACCGTACGCCTTCTTAACAACCCTCTCAACCTGGGTGGCAACTTTCAGGGATCTATGTACATGGACACCGATATCTCTCTGCTCATCCACACTACCAAGAATCTTACCATTAGCCCAGTACTCTGTCTTCCTGTTATTCCTTCCAAAATGAATCACCTCACACTTTTCTGCATGAAACTCCATTTGCCACCTCAGCCCAGCGCTGCAGCTTATCTATGTCCCTCTGTAACTTGTAACATCCTTCCGCACTGTCCACAACTCCACCTACTTTAGTGTCATCTGCAAATTTACTCACCCATCCTTCTACGCCCTCCTCCAGGTCATTTATAAAAATGACAAACAGCAGTGGCCCCAAAACAGATCCTTGTGGTACACCACTAGTAACTGGACTCCAGTCTGAATATTTCCCATCAACCACCACCCTTTGTCTTCTTCCAGCTAGCCAATTTCTAATCCAAACTGCTAAATCACCCGGAATCCCATGCCTCCGTATTTTCTGCAGTAGCCTACCATGGGGAACTTTATCAAACGCTTTACTGAAATCCATACACACCACATCAATGGATAACTGCTTTACCCTCATCCACCTGTTTGGTCACCTTCTCAAAGAACTCACCCTTCACAAAACCTTGTTGACTATCTCTAATCAAATTATTCCTTTCCAGATGATTATACATCCTATCTCTTATAAACCTTTCCAAGATTTTGCCCACAACAGAAGTAAGGCTCACTGGTCTCTTGTTCAAGAAGGAGAGGAGAGACAACCCCGGTAACTAGAGGACAACATTTGCTATCCTCCAGTCTTCTGGCACTATTCCTGTAGACAAAGATGATTTAAAGACCAAAGCCAGAGGCTCAGCAATCTGCTCCCTAGCCTCCCAGAGAATCCTAGGATAAATCCCATCCGGCCCAGGGGATTTATCTATTTTCACACTTTCCAGAATTGCTAACACCTCCTCCTTATGAACCTCAAGCCCTTCTAGTCTAGTAGCCTGAATCTCAGTATTCTCCTCGACAACATTGTCTTTTTCCTGTGTGAATACTAATGAAGAATATTCATTTAGCACCTCTCCTATCTCCTCGGACTCCAAGCACAACTTCCCACTACTGTCCTTGACTGGCCCTACTCTTACCCTAGTCATTCTTTTATTCCTGACATATCTATAGAAAGCTTTAGGGTTATCCTTGATCCTACCTGCCAAAGACTTCTCATGTCCCCTCCTGGCTCTTCTTAGCTCTCTCTTTAGGTCCTTCCTAGCTAACTTGTAACTCTCGAGCACCCTAACTGAACCTTCATGCCTCGTCACGACAAGTGATTCAACTACTTTAGTAAACCACGGGTTCCTCGCTCGACCACTTCCTCCCTGCCTGACAGGTACATACTTATCAAGGACACGCAGTAGCTGTTCCTTGAACAAGCTCCACATTTCCATTGTGCCCATCCCCTGTAGTTTTCCTCTCCATCCGATGCATCCTAAGTCTTGCCTCATCGCATCATAATTGCCTTTCCCCCAGATATAACTCTTGCCCTGCGGTATATACCTATCCCTTTCCATCACGAAAGTAAACGTAATCGAATTGTGACCACTATCACCAAAGTGCTCACATACCTCCAAATCGAACACCTGTCCTGGTTCATTACCCAGTACCAAATCCAATATGGCCTCGCCTCTCGTTGGCCTATCTACATACTGTGTCAGGAAACCCTCCTGCAAACATTGGACAAAAACGGACCCATCTAAAGTACTCGAACGATAGCATTCCCAGTCAATATTTCAATAATCATACATCATTGAATTTACAGTGCAGAAGGCCATTCGGCCCATCGAGTCTGCACCGGCCCTTGGAAAGAGCACCCTACTTAAGCCCACGCCTCCACCCTATCCCCATAACTCAGTAACCTCATCCAACCTTTTTGGACACTAAGGGCAATTTAGCATGGCCAATCCACCTAACCTGCACATCTCTTGGCTGTGGGAGGAAACCGGAGCACCCGGAGGATACCCACGCAGACACAGGGAGAACGTGCAGACTCCACGCAGACAGTGACCCAAGCTGGGAATCGAACCTGGGACCCTGGAGCTGTGAAGCAACAGTGCTAACCTCTGTGCTACCGTGCTGCCCACTGTCAGGTTTTTACCTGTCTCTTTCAGTATTGCACCCACATCTGTCGAGAATGCAGACAAGTGAGTCAGCCCCCGTCTCAGAGATGCCCAAAGCACACGTACTACGTGACCCAACAATGTTAGGATATGATGACCCCACACAATCAACATCAATGTGCGGACATCACTGGTGTGAGCAGTGATTAGGGATGGGGCAATCACTGTGAACAGAGGGTTAGGATTCTGTACAGAGGAAGGGGCTGGGACGTAATTTTGTACAGGGACCAAGGTTTCACTTCTGAATGACACGAAGACTCCTCACCATTACCAGGAGCCAGAGACCAGCAGATGTGATTATGAATGTATTTACATTGGTGAACATTATCTACAAGTCAGGCAGCACGGTGGCGCAGTGGGTTAGCCCTGTTGCCTCACGGCGCCGAGGTCCCAGGTTCAATCCCAGCTCTGGGTAACTGTCCGAGTGAAGTTTGCACATTCTCCCTGTGTTTGCATGGGTTTCGCCCCCACAACCCAAAGATGTGCAGGGTAGGTGGATTGGCCTCGCTAAATTGCCCCTAAATTGGAAAAAAATGAATTGAGTAATCTAAATTAAAAAAAAACATTATCTATAAGTCATTAAGACGCGTGCCCATGCTGTGCAACTCCAACTTCCTGACTTTCCTGCCACTATGTCTCGGTGTATCCACACCATCCACAGCGGAGGCGGAGGCAGCTGCTAGGCCCTGTGTTTGTGATGACCTGGGTGGGCGATGAGATCGGGAGGGCCCGGGGCTGTTTTCGGGATCCTGCTGTGTGGCAATGGTACCCTCCTCGGCATGCGGAGCTGGAGCTGCTGGGGTCACTGGAATAGGGGATTGGGAGAAGCCGGACATTCCCGGAGTTAGGGGGGCTATTGGTGCCCGAGGGACCCTGGCTGACTCCTTGAGGAGGGGGGGCATCTGGAGTGAGCTCAAGTTGCCCATCCCCACTCTCGCATTGACTCTGATGGAGGCCAGCTACTGTCTCAGTGATGTGGTGCAGTTCCTGCAGCAGTGCAGGAGCGATGTCCTGCAGCGGTACCCCGGTGGCTGCCAGTGTTGGCTTCGGTGCGTCGCCCCCATGCTGGCACCATCACCTCAGAGTGAAGGTTCAGAAATGGCTCCACTGTGCCTGAGGAACGCAGCGGGCATCCCTTCCCGATGTTCCTGAGCTTGTCTTTGCGGCTGAAGTCCAGAGGCTCGTCACCTGATTCAGACTCCGCAGATTCCTGGCCTCTAGCTGTCCTCCCACTGACAGCACCCTGGGATGTCCCTGTCTGCTGTGGATCTGAGAGGGCGCCGAGTTCGCCCGATTGTGACCCCAGGTCTTTCCACGGCAGGGGCAGGCGACACCACTCACCGTAGGATTGTCTGATGGAGGTTGTACTGGAGGATCCTCACATGGTCCACGTGCTCTCCGGTCACAAGATCTTCGGGGCCTTGAGATTGGGCATCCCTGCACCAGGCTGGGTCCTCTCCTATTTGGCGTGAACCAGCTTGTCCTGCACGTCGATAGGTGGAGAGATTGCAAGCAGGACACCTGCCAGGCCAGATGAGGAAGATGCCTGGTTTATATGGGTGGTGAGTGGTGCCAATGAACAGGTGGAGGGCACGATCCATGGGGCAGATGAGGGTGTTTGTGAGTGAATGCCGATGTGCCTTCAGCTGGCAGTGAGTGAGATCCCTGTGGATGTGCGATGGGTTTGTGGCCTGGAACTCCCTCCCTACCAGCACTGTGGCTGTACCTACATGGACTGCAGCGGTTCAAGAAGTCAGCTCACCACCACCTTCTCGTGGGTAATTAGGGATGGGCAATAAATGCTGGCAACAGCCGGAGGGATATAAGAAATTGACTTTTGGTGCAGGGTGTGTGTGTGCGTGAGGGAGGACAGGGGAATCTCTGCTCCTTTGACCCCGAGAGTTCATGGGCCGTACAGGTGATTACAAACACGGTTGGCCCAAAGACCTGATCTGAATTTTTATAAAATCACTCTGAATTGTGCTTTAGGAATTGGTTATTTATTTGGTTGTGTTGTTTTGCCCTCAGCGTGGGTCAGCGACAGCTACTCTGCCTCGCCAGAGCTCTCCTGCGCAAATCCAAGATCCTCATTCTGGATGAAGCCACGGCAGCTGTGGACCTGGAAACAGATGATCTGATTCAGACCACCATTCGGACCGAGTTTGCAGAGTGCACCGTGCTGACCATCGCTCACCGCCTGCACACCGTCATGGACAGCACAAGGTAAAGAACTTGGATCGGCATATTCCACAACGTCAGTACCGTCTCAAAGCACTGAACAGCCAATGACGCACCTTGTTGCTGTGGGGTCACTGTTGCAATGTGGGAAACACGGCACCCCATTTACACACAGCAAGATCCCACACACAATACGTGATGAAGAGGAGAAAATCTGGTCATGATGTTGATCGTCAGGGCAGCATGGGGCGCAGTGGTTAGCACTGGGACTGCGGCGCTGAGGACCCGGGTTCGAATCCCGGCCCTGGGTCACTGTCCGCGTGGAGTTTGCACATTCTCCCCGTGTTTGCGTGGGTTTCACCCCCACAACCCCAAAGATGTGCAGGGTAGGCGGATTGGCCTCGTTAAATTGCCCCTTAATTGGAAAAAAAATTGGATACTCTAAATTTATATTTTAAAAAAAAATAATGTTGATCGTGGAATATGCGAAACTGTCACATCCCATTGTTGCAGTTGGCGGGAGAGGGGATGACAAGCTCAGTTCCAGCATGTCCTTGTGTGTCTCTCTCATACACCCCCACCCATTCCCTCATTTATCCCCACCCACACATGTAGACAAATGGGGGAGATGTAAAAAATGAAATGAAAGTCGCTTATTGTCACAAGTAGGCTTCAAATGAAGTTACTGTGAAAAGCCCCTAGTCGCCACACTCCGGCGCCTGTTCAGTGGTGGTGTGTGGCAATGTCACTGGACCACAGATGCCCAGGCTAATGACCTAAGGACACGGGTTCAAATCCCACCATGAGAGCTGGTGGAAATTCAGTTCACAAATCTGGAATATAAAACTAGTCTCAGCAGTGGTGACCATTAAACCAGCATCAACTGTTGTAAAAACTCATCTGGTTCATTAATCTGCAGGTCTTACCCGTCCTGGCCTACGTGGGACTCCAGATCCACGGAAATGTGATTGAGTGCCCCCTCAAGGGCAATTAGGGATGGCGAGGTGGGTAATAAATGCTGGCCCAGCCCACGACAGCCACATCCCATGAACGAATAAAAAACAACCCACGGCAATGTGGATGGCTCTTAAATTCGCTCTGAAATTCTCAGTTCAAAGGCATGGTTCAGGGTTTGATGGCAATACTCAACCCACAAAAGAATAAAGAACGTGTACACATTATTATTAATATATACACACACTCAAAAGGCTTTTCGCAGACCATTGGATGTGTTCAGGGTTGTTTTAAAGGTAAAGTGTCCTCCCACTTGAAGCCTATTCTCTTTATATTTCTGGGATACCAGCGAACTCTGGGGGAGCAACAACTTATACTAAAGGAGGAAAGGCAAGTCAACTCTGATTGGCTGAGGTGTTGCCATGGAGAATTCAAAAGATATCATTGGTTCCCCAAGCTCCTGGGTTATTTAAAAATGGCGCAAGGCTTGAACATATTCCTTGCCCCCGTTTCTCCTGTCCTATTAATCGTTGCCATTGTTTGAAATTTGGTGTTCTTGAGTTTGTCCTGATGGGTGCAGGTTGAAAAGCTTCAGTAACACGTGTCTCTTTTCAGCAAGATTCGAGTTCTGCATTACCGAGTGACACTAACCTCCCTTTACCTCGCTTTGTGACAGGGTGATGGTTTTGGATGCTGGAAGAATCACTGAATTTGACACTCCCTCCGCACTGCTCCGAAGCCAAGGACATTTCTACTCTATGACAAAGGATGCAGGCATAACAGTGACAGAGGACACAACGCTGTGAGGGTCTCGCTGGACGTGACAACGCAGTGTTGCTGACTGCTGAACGGAAGGAGTTCTACTACTGCCGCAGTGCCCCAGTGTCAATCGCGGTACAATTCAGGAACCTGAGGCTACTGGATCTTACAACAGTTCTCCAAAATTTTCTTTCTTACTTTGCAATATGAAAATGACTTGGAATAAAGCATTGCTGATTTGTGACATGTGGAAGGTTCAGTATGGCTGGAACTTTATCTGTGGCATTTACCCGGCGAGATATACACAACACACAGAGCTGTACCGCTGCTTGGTTCAACAGGACAGTCAGCGAGGGATTGCGAGTTAACAGAGTTCCGAGTTACGTACCAACAAGGTCGCATCCTTCATTAAATTCTGCTCAGCTCCCCCTCCCCACCGTGCTCACTGACCTACAATGGCTTCCTCTTTACCAATACCTCCACTTTCTTCTTGTGGCCTCTTTCCTCCCTATCTCTGTAATATCCCCCAGTCCCACATTCCTCCCTCTCTGTAATCTCATCCCTATATCTGTAATCTCCCCCAGTCCCATATCCCTATAATCTCCTCCCTATCTCTGTAACCTCCTCCATCTCTGTAATCCCCTCCCTGTCTCTGTAATCGCCTCCGTCTCTGTAATCCCCTCCCCGTCTCTGTAATCCCCTCCCTATCTCTGTAATCTCCTCCCTGTCTCTGTAATCTCCCCAGTCCCACATCCCTCCCTATCTCTGTAATCGCCTCCGTCTCTGTAATCCCCTCCCTGTCTCTGTAATCCCCTCCCTGTCTCTGTAATCGCCTCCGTCTCTGTAATCCCCTCCCTGTCTCTGTAATCCCCTCCCTATCTCTGTAATCCTCTCCCTATCTCTGTAATCCCCTCCCTATCTCTGTAATCTCCTCCCTGTCTCTGTAATCTCCCCCAGTCCCACATCCCTCCCTATCTCTGTAATCTCCTCCCTGTCCCTGGAAGCTGGAGTGTAGTCTAGACAGGGGCAATGAGAAGAATTACAGCTGTAACACCTTGCAGCTCCACGTGTCTATTCCTGGAAGGGGAGCAGCTCTGACCTGCTCTGGTTCAGACAGATTCATTAGCTGCAAGCCTTTCATAGCTTTCTAGTAGTGGGCTGTGATTGACACAGAGTCACAGATGTTTACAGCATGGAAACAGGCCCTTCGGCCCAGCTTGTCCATGCCGCCCAGTTTCTATCACCAAGCTAATCCCACTTGCCCACATCTGGCCCATTTCCCTCTATACCCACCCTACCCATGTAACTGTCTGCTTTTTGAAGGAAATAATCGTACCCGCCTCTACCACTGCCTCTGGAATCCCGTTCCAGATGCTCACCACCCTCTGTGTAAGCAATTTCCCCTCTGGTCTCTTTTGTATCTCTCCCCTTAAACCTCTGACTTTAGTTCTACATCCTCTACCTTTGGACCTTATCTATGCTCCTCATGATTTTGTAGACCTCTATAAGATCACCCCTAAACCTCCTACGCTCCAGGGAAAAAAGTCCCAGCCTATCCAACCTCGCCTTAAGAGGACATTCCAAGGTGCCTCACAGGATATATAACAAAGAATCATAGAATTTACAGTGCAGAAGGCGACCATTCGGCCCATCGAGTCTGCACCGACCCACTTAAGCAAGCCTCCACCCTATCCCCGTAACCCAATGACCCCTCCTCACCTTTTTGGACACCAAGGGCAATTTAGCACGGCCAATCCACCTAACCTGCACATCTTTGGACTGTGGGAGGAAACCGGAGCACCCGGAGGAAACCCACGCACACACGGGGAGAATGTGCAGACTCCGCACAGACAGTGACCCAAGCCAGGAATCGAACCTGTGACCCTAGAGCTGTGAAGGAATAGTGCTAACCACTGTGCTACCAAAATCTTCCAGAAACCATCTGTAGCTTTGAATCATTCATCTCCCTTCAGGCTCAGTGGCCTAAGTGGTGAAACTCAATGTTTGTAAACATTGACCACACCAGAGATAGGTGCAGTGAAATAATACACTGAGTGATTGGAATGCACTTAGTGCTTGGAATGCACTTACCTCTCTTTGATGTAATGTTTCCCTTTAACAGGGGTGGGTCTCCCTACTACAGGGTCCATGGGGGGTGTCCCCCAATACAGGGGTCCCTGGGGGGATTCCCCCTATCACAGTGACCCATATGGGGAATCCCCTATTACAGGGGTCCCGGGAGAGGTCCCCTGTCACGGGTGTCCCTGTGGTGATTCTCCTTATCACTGGCGTCCCTGGGTGTGGGCAGGCAGTGCATTGTTGGTGGAGGGGGCATGGCCCTTGAATGATCTCTACCAGCATGGCCATGGCGTGGTGGACTAAGACCACACTGATCCCCGCCCATGGGGACTGGAGAATCCCGGAGGCCGGAGCATAGGGTGCGAGGTCCACTAAATAGATGCAAATGGTACATTAAGACATGCCAGCGCTCATTGTGGAGAATCCCACCCCAAAGATTTGACCCAATGTTTTACTCTGAATGGTTGGTGCTATGGGGCAGCTGGATCGTGCCTGATCGTGGAATGTTTGATGGATCAGACTTGAGGCTATTTGGTGGTGCCACAGTCACAAGATCACATTACACAAGAATAAACTTTGGCCCCAAACTTCCTGGTTCCCCAGCACTATATCTGGGAGAATCCCAACGATGTGCTGTGGATTCCCTCTCCGAAGTTCCCATGTAAGGGTTTACCCGGCAATTGCCCTGAAGTGCGAACTTCCTCTGGACGATTGGGCTGGGAACCATCCGACAGAATTGATTTAAATCGTTAACTTTGGATGTTTCTGCCCTGATAGATACTCTGAGCTGGAAGGAAAATAAATCACTTCTAACTCCAGAATAACTATTTTTAAAAATCCAGACTGAACCTCGCCCCCCCACCGATTATCTGAACCATTTACCTTCTCCCTTTTAATTGTTCCTTCAAACATATCCTCACCCATATAAAGGTGTTTCTTTATTCTCTGTGCTCCTGACCAATGGGGAGAACTTTGATGCTCCCGTCTCACCCAGCGCCAGTGAGGAAGGTTGGGCAAGTCAGACCGTGACTTCTGCATCTCTGCGTAGGTAAGTCCTCCAGAGATTGCCGCTGTGAGTAGGTTATGGACCAATACCTGTTGCACTAAATCAGATTGCATGTTAAAGCAGGAATAGAATGTTGCATTTGGATGTTGAGTAATTTGGCTTCATCTCAATAGGTGTTGAATAAAATCAGCTCTTCCTTGTGCCTTGGGGCATTAGTGAATTGTGACTGTGTGGGAGGAAGGGCGTGTGCTCACTTCAATATCAACTTCTCCCTCAAGAACCGATTGAGAAAATGGGAGGTAAGCTCAAGAGCTTTGTTTCAGTATTATCACTGAGGGAGTTGGGTCCCTCACTGGGAAACAGGGGCAGTAGGTATCAGGTAGCAGAGGAGGCAGGTTCAGATACGGTCCTGAGCAACTGATGACACCCGATAGGTCACAAACCTCAGGAAAGAAAAGTGAGAAAAATAAGGAGAAAAAAGGTAAATTAAGCTTCAATCCACTAAACCTGCCTTTCAGAGACACACGTAGACTGACATAGGTGCATGCAGACACACGCACGCGTGCATGCATGTAAAAACACATGCAGACACCCACACACAAACACAGACACACACCCACACAATATTGGACAAATAGAATCGTTTTAATCAAAGAATGGAGAAATACCTTCATATGTTGCTGCTGTTTGTACAGGATGGATAGACTGCACCATTGATCAGAAAGGGCTGTTCTTACTGGTCAGCGGGAGTGTTAATATGTAAACTTGCTGCAGATCAGGAATTCTGCAGCTAATGTCATTTTTGTGTAACTTTAAAATGTCAAAGCAGGTTTGGCCTGGATTAGTTCCAGCAATGATTCTGTTTGCTCAGTTTAAACTAAAATTCCTTCCAGGGCGGCACACTGTTTAGCATTGATGCCTCACAGCGCCAGGAACCCGGGTTAGATTCCGGCCTTGGGTCACTGTCTGTGCGGAGTCTGCACGTTCTCCCCGTGTGTGCGTGGGTTTCCTCCGGGTGATCCGGATTTCTCCCACGGTCCAAAGGTGCGCAGGTTAGGTGGATTGACCATGCTACATTGCCCTTCGTGTCCAGAAATGTGCAGGTTAGGTGGGGTTACGGGGATAAGGCGGGGGAGTGGGTCTCGGTACGATGCTCTTTCAGAGGGTCGGTACAGGCTCGATGGGCCGAATGGCCACCTTCTGCACTGTAGGGATTCTATGATTCTAACATCCTCGAGGGAATAAGATGCTGGGCCCACTGCTCTTTTCCACTGCCTCAGAAGGTGGCCAGGGCGATCCCCTGGATCGGATGTGGCAACCCACTTTGCACGACTTTCCCAGGGCAGATTGCCATCACCGAACCCTGCCAAGGGTGCCAGGCTGGCAGAGTTGCCAAGGTGCCAGGCTGGCAGAGTAAGGATGTTCTCGGCCCATTATAAAGCCCAGATGTGATTCTGAGAATGAAGTGCATCGAGAGATCCACTGCCGGGGTCCAGTGCTATTGGCCACGTGCAATGGTCAAGAAGCCAGAACAAACAGATGTTGTTGTGATGATGATTAGCTGCCTCGGGCATGGCCAAGATACGTTGTCGGAACAACATCTGAACAGCAGCACCTTTAGCAACCCCGTTAGCCAACTTTAGGAATGGATTGAAAGCAAGGCTCAGGCCTGCGTACGCACACAGTGGTGTACTTTTCAGCCCCTCGCCCCAGCCATGTTCCCTCCTTAATATTTTAGGCGGGAGGTCTCGCTCCATTGGCCTGTCAGGAAGAGGAAGGATACATTTATCCACTCGGGCCTGTTCTGCCACTCAACCTGATCACGGTTGATCTCCTCCTACCCTTTTGTACGTTGATGAGTTCAAGATGTAAATATTTGGTTTACATACCCCCTCGCCCGACCCTAATCTCCACCAATTGCCCCAGTTGGTTCTATACCATCAGCACAGTGCGCCAGGTGTACGGCCCACTGCTTTCCACCCCTGTCCCAATAACAGAACATATCCTGAACAATAAGTTACTCGCCCCTCCCATCAGTCGCTTCCAAAAGTAATACTCCAGTCGGTTAGGTTGCAGTTGTGTCGTGTAAAAGAGCAATGTGCAGTCAAGGATATATTTCAGCTGAAAGCGCTGCCTTCAAACAGTTGGAGGTAAGGTTTGAGTGCGGCCTAGCTCGAGGCTTTTCACTCCGGAAATAAAACGCCAGCGGGTCCATCTGAAGGCTCTCTTGGCAACACGACACAGTTTTATAAATTGCTCCTTAATCCTGAATCACTGGTAGGTTGCTGCAAGGTTATGTGAACTCGGCCTAGAAAACCTGGCTCCTTGTACAATCCTGATTTCAAAATGGTTGCCGTGGAAACATGGAGGGTGGGGGGAGAAAGAGAGGTTAGATCAGCAAAAAAAGATTTGAAATACTGTTACATTCTTTTAAAAAGTTGTTCTGGGAGTTGTGCTATATCTATACATATATATATATATATATATATTATATAAAATATTTAGCACTGGTACATTGTCAGCTGAGGTCATGTTTGTAGAATGCCAAAATGTCAAAGGAGGTTTGGCCTGGGTTAGTTTCAGGATTATTCCACTTGCTCAGAAACATCCTCGGAGAAATGAGACGCCAATTCCAGCGGGAGGCCCCACTGCTCTCGGTCCACTGCCTCGGGGTTGGAGTGAGGGACAGCCGTTACTCTTTGACTCAATTGCATAGCTGTTTCATGTCTTTCTCTTCCCCTCTTATCCTCGCCTTTCTTCACGTATATTCCGTTTTTCTGATGTAAGTGGCGGGGACATATCCCTGCCTCCCGTTAACCTCCGCCAGCCACCATTCCCGGTTCCCGTTCATGTCTTGGAAGCGCAGGATTCGTACGCGCTGGTTGTTGACAATGGAAAGTTCATTCGGGCACCGGGCTTGGAAATCGTAGACTGCATAGTAAACCTGGAGAGAGAGCGGGAAGAGATAGGGAGGGAGAGGGAGAGAGAGCGAGAAAGGGGGGGAGAGAGTGAGAAAGGAGCGAGAGAGAGGGTGAGAGAGAAAGGAGCGAGAGAGAGAGAGGGAGAGAGAGAGAGAGAGAGAGGGAGGAGCGAAAGAGGGAGAAAGGGGGAGAGAGAGGGAGAGGGAGGGAGAGAGGGAGGGAGAGAGGGAGGGAGAGAGAGGGAGAGCGGGGGAGAGCGGGGGGGAGAGGGAGGAGAGGGGGGGAGAGGGGGAAAGGGGGGAGAGGGGGGGAGAGGGGGGGAGAGAGGGAGAGGGAAAGAGGGAGGGAGAGAGAGAGAGAGAGAGAGGGAGAAAGGGGGAGAGAGAGGGAGAGAGAGGGAGGGAGAGGGAGGGAGGGAGAGGGAGGGAGATGGAGGGAGAAAGAGAAAGAAAAGCGAGGGAAGGAGGGGAGAAAGATAGGGAGGGAGAGAGAGAGGGCGGGGGAGAGGGAAAGGGAGAGAGGGAGAGAGAGGGAGAGAGAGGGGAAGAGAGAGAGAGAGTGTGAAAGGGGGAGAGAGATAGAGAGGGGGAGAGAGAGAGAGGGGGGGAGAGAGTGGGAGAGTGAGAGAGAGAGAGTGAGAGAGAATGGGAGAGAGAGGAGAGAAATAGACAGAAAGGGGAAGAGAGGGAGAGAGAGAGAAAGGGGGAGAGAGGGAGAAAGGGGGAGAGAGAGAGAAAGGGGGAGAGAGAGAGAAAGGGGGAGAGAGAGAGAAAGGGGGAGAGAGAGAGAAAGGGGGAGAGAGAGAGAAAGGGGGAGAGAGAGAGAAAGGGGGAGAGAGAGAGAAAGGGGGAGAGAGAGAGAAAGGGGGAGAGAGAGAGAAAGGGGGACAGAGAGAGAAAGGGGAGAGAGAGAGAAAGGGGGAGAGAGAGAGAAAGGGGGAGAGAGAGAGAAAGGGGGAGAGAGAGAAAGGGGGAGAGAGAAAGGGGGAGAGAGAGAAAGGGGGAGAGAGAGAAAGGGGGAGAGAGAGAGAAAGGGGGAGAGAGAGAAGGGGAGAGAGAGAAAGTGAGGAGGCAGCGACAGAGGGAAAAAAAACAAAGAAAAAATAATCAGATATTTGACAGATTTCAAGCTGTGTTGCAGCACATTACTTGACAAAATAACTTGTCAATCCCTTGCACCCGAGGGAAGTTGAGTAAATAATCTATCGAGAACCTTCAGTGCATTACTGAGGGAGTGCTGCGCTGTCAGAGGGTCAGTACTGAGGGAGTGCTGCACTGTCAGAGGGTCAGTACTGAGGGAGTGCCGCACTGTCAGAGGGTCAGTACTGAGGGAGTGCCGCACTGTCAGAGGGACAGTACTGAGGGAGTGCTGCACTGTCAGAGCGTCAGTACTGAGGGAGTGCCGCACTGTCAGAGGGTCAGTACTGAGGGAGTGCCGCACTGTCAGAGGGTCAGTACTGAGGGAGTGCCGCACTGTCAGAGGGTCAGGACTGAGGGAGTGCTGCACTGTCAGAGGGTCAGGACTGAGGGAGTGCCGCACTGTCAGAGGGTCAGTACTGAGGGAGTGCTGCACTGTCAGAGGGTCAGTAATGAGGGAGCGCTGCACTGTCAGAGGGTCAGTACTGAGGGAGTGCCGCACTGTCAGAGGGTCAGTACTGAGGGAGTGCCGCACTGTCAGAGGGTCAGTACTGAGGGAGTGCCGCACTGTCAGAGGGTCAGGACTGAGGGAGTGCTGCACTGTCAGAGGGTCAGGACTGAGGGAGTGCCGCACTGTCAGAGGGTCAGTACTGAGGGAGTGCCGCACTGTCAGAGGGTCAGTACTGAGGGAGTGCCGCACTGTCAGAGGGTCAGTACTGAGGGAGTGCCGCACTGTCAGAGGGTCAGTACTGAGGGAGTGCCGCACTGTCAGAGGGTCAGGACTGAGGGAGTGCTGCACTGTCAGAGGGTCAGGACTGAGGGAGTGCCGCACTGTCAGAGGGTCAGTACTGAGGGAGTGCTGCACTGTTAGAGGGTCAGGACTGAGGGTCAGGACTGAGTGAGTGCTGCACTGCTAGAGGGTCAGGACTGAGGGAGCACCGCACTGTTAGAGGGTCAGGACTGAGGGTCAGGACTGAGGGAGTGCTGCACTGTCAGAGGGTCAGTACTGAGGGAGTGCTGCACTGTCAGAGGGTCAGTACTGAGGGAGTGCTGCACTGTCAGAGGGTCAGGACTGAGTGAGTGCTGCACTGTTAGAGGGTCAGGACTGAGGGAGCACCGCACTGTTAGAGGGTCAGGACTGAGGGTCAGGACTGAGGGTCAGGACTGAGGGTCAGGACTGAGGGAGCACCGCACTGTTAGAGGGTCAGGACTGAGGGAGTGCTGCACTGTTAGAGTGTCAGTACTGAGGGAGTGCTGCACTATCAGAGGGTCAGGACTGAGGGAGTGCCGCACTGTCAGGGAGTCAGTATTGAGGGAGTGCCGCACTGTCAGAGGGTCAGTACTGAGGGAGTGCTGCACTGTCAGAGGGTCAGGACTGAGGGAGTGCTGCACTGTTAGAGGGTCAGGACTGAGGGAGTGCCGCACTGTCAAAGGGTCAGGACTGAGGGAGTGCTGCACTGTTAGAGGGTCAGGACTGAGGGAGTGCTGCACTGTTAGAGGGTCAGGACTGAGGGTCAGGACTGAGGGAGTGCTGCACTGTCAGAGGGTCAGTACTGAGGGAGTGCTGCACTGTCAGAGGGTCAGGACTGAGGGAGTGCTGCACTGTCAGAGGGTCAGTACTGAGGGAGTGCTGCACTGTCAGAGGGTCAGGACTGAGGGAGTGCTGCACTGTTAGAGGGTCAGGACTGAGGGAGTGCTGCACTGTTAGAGGGTCAGGACTGAGGGTCAGGACTGAGGGAGTGCTGCACTGTCAGAGGGTCAGTACTGAGGGAGTGCTGCACTATCAGAGAGTCAGTACTGAGGGAGTGCCACACTGTCAGAGGGTCAGTACTGAGGGAGTGCTGCACTGTCAGAGGGTCAGGACTGAGAGAGTGCTGCACTGTTAGAGGGTCAGGACTGAGGGAGTGCCGCACTGTCAAAGGGTCAGGACTGAGGGAGTGCTGCACTGTTAGAGGGTCAGGACTGAGGGTCAGGACTGAGGGAGTGCCGCAGTGTCAGAGGGTCAGGACTGAGGGTCAGGACTGAGGGAGCACCGCACTGTCACAGATGGACCTGAATCTGTATCGCACCTTTCAGAGCTAAGGATATGTGAAAATGCTTAACAGGCAGTGGTCACTGTAGCGAATTCAGCAGCCAGCTTGTCGGCATCCCAGCCCTGTGAACAGCCAGGAGAGAATGTTCAAGCAATCTGACTTAGTGCCACATTTGAGGGTAGAGGAGGTGTCCATCTAGAGTTCTTTGCGGTTTCCAATATTTGTCCCTCAATCAGCATCATAGAATTTACAGTGCAGAAGGAGGCCATTCGGCCCATCGAGTCTGCACCGGCCCTTGGAAAGAGCACCCTACCCAAGCCCACACCTCCACCCTATCCCCGTAGCCCAGTAACCCCACCCAAACGTTTTAGACACTAAGGGCAATTTATCATGGCCAATCCACCTAACCTGCACATCTTTGGACTGTGGGAGGAAACCGGAGCACCCGGAGGAAACCCACGCACACACGGGGAGAACGTGCAGACTCCGCACAGACAGTGACCCAAGCCGGGAATCGAACCTGGGACCCTGGAGCTGTGAAGCCACAGTGCTAACCACTGTGCTAGCGTGCCGCCCCTCAATTACTAAAACAGATCATCTAGTCCTGATCACGTTACTGTGTGTGGGAGCCTGCTGTGCATCATTTCACTGCCGAGTTTCCGCCAATACAACACTGACTACACTTTAAAAAGTACTTCATTGACTGCGAAGCACACTGGGAATTCCTGGATTTAGAAATAGCGCTCCAGGAATGGGAGTCCTTTTTTCATGTTGGGGTCATCACCCACTCAACTTCAAAAATCCTCCCACTCTCCCCATTCCACCAGATCATTGGAAAGTAAAAATTGGGAACCGTAACAAATTATTTCTTGCTTTTAACAGATTAGGATGTTTTTTTTCGCCCCACAGGATGTGGGCGTCACTGGCGTGGACAGCATTTGTGACCCATCCCTAGTTGCCCTTCAGAAGGTGGGGGTGAGCTGCCTTCTTGAGCCGCTGCAGTCTGTGTGGTGTAGGTACACCCACAGTGCTGTTAGGGAGGGAGTTCCAGGATGTTGTGGAAGGTGCTGGCTGAGGATCCTTGGTGAGTTACTGCAGGGCATCTTGTAGAGGGTACACACGGCTGCCAGTGTGTGTCGGTGATGGAGGGAGTGAATGTTGAAGCTGGTGGATGGGGTGATGTTTAAGGGACAGGTAGGAATCTCTCTCTTAGCCCTGCTTCACTTACCTGATGCCCGGGGTCATAGTCATTGCTCTCCAGATATCCCTCTTGTGATGTGGCCCTCCGCAGCCCTTGTCTGCACTCCCGGGATTTTCGCGGTAGGGAATATTCCATCTGTTTGGAACGTCTTGGCTGCACTGTTAAGTAGGAATCCTTTATGGGTGACTGGCGAGGTGCGAGTGATTGATGAGAGCCCGTTGCTGGCGATGGGTCGTAGGTGTTGGCTCGCTGCATCAAAGCGGGCGGGCCTGGCGACGAGTCCTCAGCCAGGTTTGGTTGTAGCGGGGATGAGGTCGGGCGCGGTGGCGAGGGTTCCCGTGCGCTCCATCGCTGTGGCGCTTTCAGGGGAGGGGCGATCATGGTCTCCGTGGATACGGAGGTGGAGAATGATGCCGTGCCACTGGAGTGATTGACTGCCACGGCCGAGGTGCTATTCTGCCTCGAGATGACCGGAGACGAACCCCCATAACCAGATTCATTGGAGGAGTGGCTCTCCACCGACATGTCAGAGTGACTCCGTCGAGGGTTATAGGGCTTCAGGAAGGAACTGTACACAAAGCCCTTCATCACTGTTGGGAGACAAGGTACAGGGTGTTGAACACTTGACATTCATCATCCAACAAGACTTCCCCCCCCCCCCCACTGTTTCCTTCAACCACCACCTCTGCTCCCCCCCCACCGCACTCCCTCTCCCCCCCGCACCGCCTCCCCCCCACCTGCACCCTCTCCCCCCCACCGCACTCCCTCTCCCCCCCACACCGCCTCCCCCCCACCCGCACCCTCTCCCCCACCTGCACCCTCTCCCCCCCCCACCTAACTCCTCTCCCCCACCACCCAACTACTCTCCCCCCCCCCGGCACCCCCTCTCCCCCCCCCCCACTCCCGTACCTCAACATCTTCCAGAGGCGCCGATTCATTCCACGTTGAAACGCCACCTTGAATCAGCCCCGACTCAGTGAGTACCAATCCACAAACATGGACACATAACCCGTTCCCTGGGGCAGCACTGAGGGAGTGCCGCACTGCCAAAAGTGGCAGCTTTCGGGCGAGATGGTTAACTGAGGCCCCCCGCCCATTCTCTCAGTTGGAAATGAAGACGTTGGCACTAAAAGCTGAAGGCAAACCTGACATCCTCCACCTAATAATTATCCCTCTTCCAACATCACCAAAAGCAGATGCTTTGGTCATTAGCTCAACGTTGTTCCATTGTTTTATTCATTCCGGGGATGTGGGCGTCGCTGGGTCAGCCCATCCCTAATTGCCCTTGAAAGGAGTGGGTTTACTCGGCCATTTCAGCGGACCGTCAATCACGTTGCTGTGGGGTCTGGAGTTACATGTAGGACAGACCGAGTAAGGACGGCAGATTTCCTTCCCTGAAGGACATTACTGAAGGGGTTTTGTTTTACATCAATTGGCAATGATTTCATGGTCATCGTTAGATTTTTAATTTCACGTTTTATTCCCGTCGGCCATGGTGGATTGAAACCCAGGTCCCTGGGTCTCCAGATTATTATAGAATTTACAGTGCAGTAGGAGGCCATTCGGCCCATCGAGTCTGCACCGGCTCTTGGAAAGAGCACCATACCCAAGGTCAACACCTCCACCCTATCCCCATAACCCAGTAACCCCACCCAATTTTGGACACTAAGGGCAATTTATCATGGCCAATCCACCTAACTTGCACATCTTTGGACTGTGGGAGGAAACCGGAGTACCCGGAGGAAACCCACGCAGACACGGGGAGAACGTGCAGACTCCGCACAGACAGTGACCCAAGCCGGAATCGAACCTGGGACCCTGGAGCTGTGAAGCAATTGTGCTATCCACAATGCTACCGTGCTGCCAGTGCCAATACCACTATGGAGGCTACATTTCCCACGTGAGGTGATATTAGGTCAGGTCGGTTCAACATAATGTCTTAAAAGAAAGAGAAGGTAGAGAACCTTAGGGAGGGGATTCTGGACAACTAAAAGCATAGCCGCCAATGGTGGAGAGACGCAACTGGGGGATTGATAGGAGGCCAGAGAGGGGAGTTTGGGGACAGGTTTGACTCACTCTCACACTATAGACAAGCTACAAACATATCTCTGTGCCAGTGCTTTGTCAGGGGGCGTGTGCCAATCATCAATTCTTACCCCCATTGTCCACAAGCCAGCGGTTTTGGCTGCCCATGGGATCTTGCTGTTTAATCACTCCGACCAGGTCCCCTTCCAGTAAGGAAACGTCCAGTTGTTGAGCAGCGTTGAAGTTCCGATCTGTCTGGAATAGTTTATCCGGCTCGTACTTCCCCAGCAAGGCTGCCCGCTGTTCATCAGTTTGAAAGGTGGCCATTGGCTGCTGCAGACAGAGAGCGACGGGGAGAGAGAAGGTGAGACCGAGGAATTGGAATGAGTGTTCAAACCGGCACCTCGAGGCGACGAGGAGGGCACCTGACCGAATCTGTTCCCTCGCACCATCCAGTCTATGTTTTAACTGGATTTGCGCTGAACACGCCTGTCTACTAATCTCACTTTTGACATATTATTTCCACAACCCCACCCTCACAGCCGAATCATTCTCCACAGCGCCAGATTACCCATGTGTGAAGATCTGGCGGGATTCTCCGGCCCCCCGCCGGGTCGGAGAATCGCCGGGGGCTGGCGTGAATTTGCGGTTGCCGAATTCTTCGGCGGGGGTGGGAATCGGGCCGCGCCGGTTGGCGGGGCCCCCCCCCCCCGCGATGGGCTGAAGTCCCGCTGCTGGAGTGCCTGCCCCGCCGGCGAGAATCAAACCACCTCTCTTACCGGCGGGACAAGGCGGCGCGGGCGGGCTCCGGGGTCCTGGGGGGAGGCGCGGGGCGATCTGGCCCCGGGGGGTGCCCCCACGGTGGCCTGGCCCGTGATCGGGGCCCACCGATCCGCGGGCGGGCTTGTGCCAAGGGGGCACTCTTTTCCTTCTGCCTTCGCCATGGTCTTCACTATGGCGGAAGCGGATGAGACCCCCTCCCCTGCGCATGCGCGAGAATGCAGTGAGCGGCCGCTGACGCTCCCGCGCATGCGCCGCACGGCAAACCCATTTCCGCGCCAGCTGGCGGGTCACCAATGGCCTTTCTCGCCAGCTGGCGGGGCGGAAATCAGTCCGGCGCGGGCCTAGCCCCTCAAGGTGAGGGCTCGGCCCCTCAAGATGCGGAGAATTCCGCACCTTTGGGGAGGCGTGATGCCGGACTGATTCGCGCCGTTTTTGGCGCCGGTCGGCGGACATCGTGCCGATTGCGGAGAATCCCGCCCGTGATTCCCAACATCACCCCTGGCTCTCAATTAAAGGTTCTGACCCCGCCCCCCCCTAACCTTCCTGCCTTTAATTTGGACCCCAGCCCCTCCATACCAGAAATAAATTAGTTTCTCATTACGATGGTAGCAAATTCTTTTTTAAATCATTTTACTCTCCGTGATTAGATTGGCATCAATCTTCCATACTCAAGCCAATAGCAGGTCAGTCCATGCAACCCGTCCTTACAATTTAACCCTTTAATCCCCAGCATCATGCCCGCGAATCTGTGTTCTACCCCTTCCCCAAGGCCCAGCACTGAACCATTTCTGCCGATGGGCCCTCAATGAAGTTCTATCCAACTGAAGCATATATTCATGTCCCTCACCCCACCCGAGATGAAGCCCAACATCCCATTAGGCTTTTGAATTACTTTTATCGTTCCATCCACTGGGCTTTTAGTGATTTCCATACTTGAATCCTAACTCTCTCTCTCGGTCTCCGCTCTTTCTAGTTTCTTATCACTTAGATCTTGGAGAAGGAAAAAACCCAACACAATGATCAAACCGTTTGCAAAAGCCTCGGAATTAATGGAGCTTTATCCGGGTTGGTCGTCACTGGACTCATGGAGACAAATGTTAACGACTCACAAGAGGAAAACCGCAAACCTCCTCATTCAAATTAACCCCGGACACAGTCAACATCTGGAAGTCACTCAGACCTGTTACGGGGGAGTTCTTGGAAATGATAACATCGGTATTTATACTCCTGGGCATATTTCACATCATGACCCGACCGAAACTCTGAGGCCTACACTTATGTCACATTAGGAAAATGAACAGGTTGTCTGGTTGGATCAGACTGAAACCCAGGCCAGTGAGCTGACCCAGGACGGCATGGTCAAGATTAAATGAGGCTTGGAGCTGGAAGAATGAAAGAGGGCTGGGCCGGTTAGATGCTGGGAGGTTGATTCCCCCTGGCTGGAGGGCCTAGAGATACAGGGCCTAGTCCCAGGATGTGCGGTTAGCTGTTGAACTGAGGAGAAGCTTTTCCCTCGGAGGGCGGTGAGTCTTGGGAGTTTGGGCGATAGCAATGACTCAGAACCCTTGCTGCTGAGTCACAAGGTTCTGGGTTCAATGCCCACTCCAGGACTTGACAGAAATCAAGAGCCACATTCCAGTGCGGTAAGGAGAGGGCACAGCAGTGTCAGATGTACTCGTCCCGTCAAGCGCGGAGAATTGCCGGGGGCTGGCGCCGGCGCGATTAGTGCCAATTCTCCAGTCGCCGGAGAATTGGCGGCCCGGTGTGGCGTGGCGGGATTCGCTTGCCTCCCCGGCGATTCTCCGACCCAGCGCAGGATTGGAGAATCCCGGCCGTGGTGTCTGGATCACGTTTGTATTCATAGTCTCATAGAATTTACAGTGCAGAAGGAGGCCATTCGGCCCATCGAGTCTGAACCGGCTCTTGGAAAGAGCACCCTACCCAAGGTCCACACCTCCACCCTATCCCCATAACCCAGTAACCCCACCCAACACTAAGGGCAATTTATCACGGCCAATCCACCTAACCTGCACATCTAGGACTGTGGGAGGAAACCGGAGCACCCGGAGGAAACCCACGCACACACGGGGAGGATGTGCAGACTCCGCACAGACAGTGACCCAAGCCGGGAATCGAACCTGGGACCCTGGAGCTGTGAAGCAATTGTGCCATCCACAAGGCTACCGTGCTGCCCCAGTATTTATTCGGAGCCAACGGCATGAACACCAAAATTCTGGATCAGTGCTTTGAATCAAATGGGTTTCCGTGGCTTGCCCATTCTTGTAAACAGACTGACCTACCGCTGGGAAATGCTGCTTCTACCAGCAACACCATTACTTTTTTTATTATTACTGCTGTTTAATTTCCCCAAAAGCAATGGCAGAATTTTATTACGATCTGTCTGACCATATATAGGAAAGGCTGCGGCACAGATCATTAAACTCGGCCTGTATACCGATCTGCAAGTACACGCTGACAATGCGTGAATATTCCCTGGCCGGGATTCTCCCGAAATCCCGGCCAAGTGTTGACGCCGGAGTCAAAACCGTTGCGAGCGACGCCGGCGTCAACGGCCCTCCAGGCCCCGTCATTCTCCCCTTCCCCGGGGGCTAGTACAGAACCAGAGTGCAGTGCGCTCGAAAGCCAGCGCGCAGAATCGCCGCAGGGGCCACTTTCGACGGCCCCCAACTAGTGAGGCGGCGACTGCACGGGTGCGACTGGCGCCGATTCTCGCGCCCCCCACCCCCGGCGATTCTTTGGCCCGAATTCAAAGAATAGCTGGAGAGGTCTCCTGACCAATATTTAACCCTCAACATTACTAGAATAATCAGCACCTTTCTCTTTGTGCGATCTTGCGGTGTGCATATTGGCTGTCCAGATGCTCACAAAATTCCAAAGTATTTTATTGGTTGTAATGCACTTGGTGACGTTTGGTGGTTGTGAAAGTGTGATTTCAACACAAGTTTCATTCTCTCTACCCCAGGGGGCAGCGCTGCCCAGTCACTGACTTTACCCATTCTGTCTACCCCAGGGGGCAGCGCTGCCCAGTCACTGACGTTACCCATTCTCTCTGTCCCAGGGGGCAGCGCTGCCCAGTCACTGACGTTACCCATTCTCTCTACCCCAGGGGGCAGCGCTGCCCAGTCGCTGACATTACCCATTCTCTCTACCCCAGGGGGTAGCGCTGCCCAGTCGCTGACATTACCCATTCTCTCTACCCCAGGGGGCAGCGCTGCCCAGTCGCTGACATTACCCATTCTCTCTACCCCAGGGGGCAGCGCTGCCCAGTCACTGACATTACCCATTCTCTCTACCCCAGGGGGCAGCGCTGCCCAGTCGCTGACATTACCCATTCTCTCTACCCCAGGGGGTAGCGCAGCCCAGTCACTGACTTTACTCAGGGTCGCGGTTGATCAGGTTTTTCAGGAACTAAGAGAATCAGGGGTTTGGGTCTGAGGGAAGGTGAAGCTGATGTAGATGAGCAGCCATCATCTTATATCAGGACAGAATGGACTTCAGGGGCTCCGGCACTTATTTCTCCTGCAGTCTTTGGACGAGCTGACTGGAACATACTAACAGGACATTTGAAACACACAATAGTGCAGAACAAGAACACCAAACTCACCATTCCTGACATTTGCAGCCGTGATGATTGCCGTTCCGTGGTCTTCCGGTCAAATGGTTTTCTAGAGGAAGGGAGTGTGTCCGGGAAGAAACTGAAGACTTGGAGTAACTGCATGGCTTTGAGATGCTGTTCCTGGAATGAGGCCACAATATTGGTGTCCTTACTCACCACGGCGATGAACTGTAGCAGAGAAACCTTCCATCGATCAATGTTCGGCAGACACAGACAGTAACAAACACTGCACACTCACATCATCGATTCATCCACCTTCGGCTGCAACCACTCAAAGTACAGAATAGGAATAAAGCTCCCTCTACACTGTCCCCATCAAACACCCCCAGGACAGGTACAGCACGGGCTTAGATACAGAGTAAAGCTCCCTCTACACTGTCCCCATCAAACACTCCCAGGACAGGTACAGCACGGGGTTAGATACAGAGTAAAGCTCCCTCTACACTGCCCCCATCAAACACTCCCAGGACAGGTACTGCACGGGGTTAGATACAGAGTAAAGCTCCCTCTACACTGTCCCCATCAAACACTCCCAGGACAGGTACAGCACGGGCTTAGATACAGAGTAAAGCTCCCTCTTCACTGTCCCCATCAAACACCCCCAGGACAGGTACAGCACGGGGTTAGATACAGAGTAAAGCTCCCTCTACACTGCCCCCATCAAACACTCCCAGGACAGGTACAGCACGGGGTTAGATAGAGTAAAGCTCCCTCTACACTGTCCCCATCAAACACCCCCAGGACAGGTACAGCACGGGGTTAGATACAGAGTAAAGCTCCCTCTACACTGTCCCCATCAAACACTCCCAGGACAGGTACAGCACGGGGTTAGATACAGAGTAAAGCTCCCTGTACACTGTCCCCATCGACACTCCCAGGACAGGTACAGCACGGGGTTAGATACAGAGTAAAGCTCCCTCTACACTGTCCCCATCAAACACTCCCAGGACAGGTACAGCACGGGGTTAGATACAGAGTAAAGCTCCCTCTACACTGTCCCCATCAAACACTCCCAGGACAGGTACAGCACGGGGTTAGATACAGAGTAAAGCTCCCTCTACACTGTCCCCATCAAACACTCCCAGGACAGGTACAGCACGGGGTTAGATACAGAGTAAAGCTCCCTCTACACTGTCCCCATCAAACACTCCCAGGACAGGTACAGCACGGGGTTAGATACAGAGTGAAGGAAATTGTGTAGAGGATGTGGAGAAAGTGATTCGAGTGAGGAGGGATTCAGTTCTGTTGGGAGACAGGAGCACTGTAGTTATTCTCCCGAGTTCAGCAAAAGTTTAACATTGATTTGATTGGGGTGATTTCCAGTAGCAGATATAGAATAAAAATAAAGGCTGAATCTATCAGCATCTCTCGGGAATGTTACACTCTGATGCCCTCTGGAAGTTCATCTAAGCAGCATCCTCAGACATTCCCCTGCTCATTACTTTAATCATCTCTTCAAACGTTTCTCTCCTGTTCATTAAGGACGCCCTGTCCTTTACTAAACCGTGCTGCCTCCCTCTAATCAGCTGAATATTTTGAAAATGTTCAGTCATAAGGACGGCACGGTGGCACAGTGGTTAGCACTGCTGCCTCACAGTGCCAAGGTCCCAGGTTCGATTCCGGCTTGGGTCACTGTCTGTGCGGAGTCTGCACATCCTCCCCGTGTGTGCGTGGGTTTCCTCCGGGTGCTCCGGTTTCCTCCCACAGTCCAAAGATGTGCAGGTTCGGTGGATTGGCCATTATACATTACCCCTTAGTGTCCAAAAGGTAATCTGGGGTTACTGGGTTATGGGGATAGGGTGACGGTGTGGGCCGATACGGTGCTCTTTCCAGGGGCAGGCCCTCCTGCGATGATCCGCCCGCGATGGGCCGCATTCCCGACCGTGCGGGACATGTAGAGTCTCAGTGGTCGGGAGCCTGGCGTGGCGATTGCGGACTGTGTCCAGCCCTGCCACACTCGGCCGGGATCCGTGCCGCAGGCTGGGGGGGTGGGGGCTTCCGCGAGGGCTAGGGGGGGACTGGTGGGGGTTGGCCTGTGGAGTTGCGGATGACGGGTCAGGCCCGCGCACGGCTGGCGCCATGTTTTCGGGCGTGACCGCTGCAGGTTGCTGCCGTGCGCGGCCAGGGACCCGGCCGGGGGTTTCACCCGGCCCCCCCCCCAGCTAGCCCCTCACCGGCCCCGGAATGAGTGAGGGGTCGGCGCCGATTTTTATGTCGTAAAACGCCCGCGGATTCTCCATTCGAGCCGGCATTTAGCCGCTGAAACGGAGAATCCAACCCATTCTTTCAAAAACCATCCTGGGCACACTGAAGAATCTCACTACCTGTCCAAGAAAAGCGTATCTGCTTATTTTAATCTATACGAAAGCTAAAATTCCCCTTTCAAATCTTTACTATTGCTACATGCTTGTTTAATCTCTGCATTTATACAATCTGCCATTCAGTGACCCTAACAATGGGTGTGTGAGCCCGTGGTGAGCAGACGTGTACCCAGGTACCAGGACTCTCGCCCCCTTTTACCTGTGACAGGGGCTGAAGTTCATTCAGCGTCAGCCCCACAAATTCCCGGTGAGCCTCGGCAAAGCTTCGCATCGAGTTGATGAAGAGTTCGTCCGCGCTCTTATGAAACTTTGGCAGTTCATCGAGGAGCTGGGCATTGAGAGCCTCGTAGTTGTTCTTGGCGGCCTGCAGTTCATCCAGGGTCCTTTTGTCCTTCACCTTCTCGGCCCTCTCCTTGCAGTTATGGTAATCCAGCAGCTTGTCGAAACGTTTGATGATCAGCTTGTGGGGCCCGGCACACATCCCCAAGAGTTGGTTCAAGGGAGCGACGACGAGCGTCTCCGTCCGCTCTTTCTGTCGGAAAAACAATTTGAGGAAAAAGTTCTCAACCTGGTTTGAAAATCACTCCGGGACCTCAGGCCCCTCCCTAACTCCAGCCCTACAACCCTCTGAGATCTCTACGAAGCTTCAACTCTTTCCTCAACTCAAATCGCTGCACCATTGGCGGTCGTGCCTTCAGCTTCCGGGGCACTAAACTCTGGAATTCCCGCCCTAAACCCCTCTCTCTCTATCTCTCTTCTTTAAGATTTTCCTTAAACTGCCGCACGGCACCGAGGACCCGGGTTCGATCCCGGCTCTGGGTCGCTGTCCGTGTGGAGTTTGCACATTCTCCCAGTGTTTGCATGGGTTTCACCCCCACAACATAAAGATGTTCAGGGTAGGTGGATTGGCCACGCCAAATTGCCCCTTAATTGGAAAAAATTAATTGGGTACTCTAAATTTATAAAACAAAAATAGATTCTCCTTAAAACCCCGTCTCTTTACCAAGCTTTTGATCACCTGTTGCCGATCATAATGAATGGCGGAGCGGGCTCGAAGGGCCGAATGGCCTCCTGCTCCTACTGCCTATGTTTCAGTCCGAATGTCTCCTGATGTTTTATCTTGACGCCGGCGCTATGTAAATGTCATTTGTGTTGAACCTGGAGTTGGTTAACAGCTCATTCCACATGCGAGGAGAGTCCGACAGATCTGGGAGGTCTCGGGGCAAGTCCTCAGTCTGGACTGACCTTGACGGGATTAGGACGTGAATTGTTCTGGGGTAGGCAGACCCACATCACCCCGGGATCTCCGCTGGGCACTGCCCCTCAGGTTGGCACGGATGCCGGTTTAGCCGCGACGCTCCGATTTCCCGGGTCTAGACCAGGATGCCAGGAGGCTTGGACTGGGCTGACGGGACCAAAATCCTGGCTCCAGTCCAGCACCTTAAGATCATAGAGAGTGGGGAGAGAAGATACAACAATGGCAGCCGGGGAGGAACATCTGGCCACTCCCTCCTGGAGCAGCAGCTCCTCCTGCCCCACAGGGGAAAAGAAGATCTGGAAAATTCTGCTCCCACTCTGTAAGTGAGGGAGACTCGGAGGATTGGTCAGCACAGGAGGATGCCATTCAGCCCATCGTCCCTGTGCGAGCTCCAACCAGCACCACTCTCTCCCTGTTCTTTCACCATCGTTCTGCAGCCTTCTCCTTTTCAAATGTTCATCTGCTTCCACTGCCCGTTCAGACAGCGCGTTCGGGATCACAACGAACCGCTGTGTACAATTGAAAAGATGTCCATCCCTCCCTCTCTGGTTCTTCTGCCAACGTTCTGACATCTGTGACCACTGACAATGAAAGCAGCTACTTTTTATGTACACACCTGACATTAAAGGCTGACTCACTATCACCGACACTTTGGCAATCACTCACAAAGGTGGTGAAGAGGTTGTCACTGATGAATCGATGTGCTCGCTGGAAAGTCTCCAAGTCTGAATGATTCTTCTCTCCATACATGTCCAGGATGCTCATAGCCACCAGCACCTTCACTGACACCGATTCCTATTGCAGGACAGAAACACAGTCAGCTCCCAGTTTGACCCGGCTTCGCGGAACTGTTAGAAAAATAAAGGTAGTTTTAAGAGGTTTATATTTGTATTGGTAAACATTAGAATTAAGGTTTAGGGACTTCCGGGTGCGGCGATGACCAGCTGAGTCGCACGTTTCGGCAGCTCCCGGTGAAACGGACCTTTGGGCTCTTGATAGGAGCCCCAACGGCAATTTTGACGGCTAAAAACACTGTGTGGTAAACCAGAAGGGAATCCCCCCTGGATACGGATGGAAAAAGAAGGAGAAAGTGGCCGGATTGCAGTGGATCCTTTAGAACAGCAGCAAGGAAGGCAAGCAAAAACCAAGATGGCGTCGGAAGGTGGCAGTTTAACATGGGGCCCTGAACAACAAGAGTTCTTGAAATGCTGTGTGGAAGAGATCAAAAAGGAAATGAAGAAAGAGCTGTTGGCCCCGATACTACAGGCGCTCAAAGGGCTAAAGGAGGAACAAAAGACCCAGGAGCGGGAGCCCCGGGACCGGATGGATTCCCAGTCGAATTCTATAGAAAATATGTGGACTTGCTCGCCCCGGTACTGACGAGGACCTTTAATGAGGCAAAGGAAAGGGGACAACTGCCCCCGACTATGTCTGAAGCAACGATATCGCTTCTCTTAAAGAAGGAAAAGGACCCGCTACAATGCTACAATGTCCAAAGATGTGCGGGTTAGGTGAATTGGCCAATGATAAATTGCCCTTAATGTCCAAATTGCCCTTGGTGTTGGGTGGAGGTGTTGAGTTTGGGTAGGGTGCTCTTTTCAAGAGCTGGTGCAGACTCAGTGGGGCCGAATGGCCTCCTTCTGCACTGTAGATTCAATGATAATCTATGATTAATCTAGGACAAAGGTTCGGCACAACATCGTGGGCCGAAGGGCCTGTTCTGTGCTGTATGTTCTATGTTCTATGTTCTATGTGAAGGCAAAGGCAGCCGAGAATGAGGACGACATACAGGGCCTGGTGGTGAAGACGGAGACGCAGGAGGCACATCAGAAACGATGTGTGGAAAGGTTGGAGGCACTGGAAAACAACGCAAGGAGGAACAACCTGAGGATTCTTGGTCTTCCTGAAGGTGTGGAGGGAGCGGACGTCGGGGCATATGTGAGCACGATGCTGCACTCGTTAATGGGAGCGGAGGCCCCGGCGGGTCCGTTGGAGGTGGAGGGAGCATACCGAGTGATGGCGCGATGACCGAGAGCAGGAGAAATTCCCAGAGCCATAGTGGTGAGATTCCTCCGTTTTAAGGATAGAGAAATGGTCCTTAGATGGGCGAAGAAAACTCGGAGCAGTAAATGGGAGAACGCGGTGATCCGCGTTTATCAAGACTGGAGTGCGGAGGTGGCGAGAAGGAGGGCGAGCTTTAATCGGGCCAAGGCGGTGCTTCATAAAAAGAAGATAAAATTTGGAATGCTGCAACCGGCAAGACTGTGGGTCACATATCGAGGGAGGCACCACTACTTTGAGACGGCGGATGAAGCGTGGACTTTTATTGTGGAAGAAAAACTGGAATGAGTGGGTTATTAAAAAGAACGTTTGAACAAAGTGGTGGGGCGAATGTGGGGGGCAAAGAGGGGGGTTAAAAAGGGGGGAAAGAGGAGTTTTATGTACTAATCCTGCGATGTGGTAACTTTTCTCTCTCCCACAGGTGGTGATGGGGGGAGGAGGGGAGGTGGAGGAGATGGGGCGTTGGCCATTGGGGGCGGGGCCAAGGGAGAAGCGCGGGCTTGGTTCCCGCGCTATGATAATCATGGCGGGAATAGAGAAGCAGGAAGGAGGGGGCGTCGCACGGTGCGAGCCGAGGTCACGGGGGGAAGCCGAGGTCGGCCGATAAAGAGGGCTCGGGTACTCGCACACCTTAAGAAACTTAAGGCAGATGTGGTTATGTTACAGGAAACGCACCTGAAACTGATAGACCAGGTTAGGCTACGCAAAGGATGGGTGGGGCAGGTGTTCCATTCGGGGCTAGATGCGAAAAACAGGGGGGTGGCTATATTAGTGGGGAAGCGGGTAATGTTCGAGGCAAAGACTATAGTGGCGGATAACGGGGGCAGATACGTGATGGTGAGTGGCAAACTACAGGGGGAGACGGTGGTTTTGGTAAACGTATATGCCCCGAACTGGGATGATGCCAATTTTATGAGGCGGATGCTAGGACGCATTCCGGACCTAGAGATGGGAAAGCTGATAATGGGGGGAGATTTTAATACGGTGTTGGAACCAGGGCTGGATAGGTCGAAGTCCAGGACTGGAAGGAGGCCGGCAGCAGCCAAGGTACTTAAAGATTTTATGGAGCAGATGGGAGGTGTAGACCCGTGGAGATTTAGATGACCTAGGAGTAAGGAGTTCTCGTTTTTCTCCTATGTCCATAAAGTCTACTCGCGAATAGACTTTTTTGTGCTGGGTAGGGCATTGATCCCGAAGGTGAGGGGAACGGAGTATACGGCTATAGCCATTTCGGATCACGCTCCACACTGGGTGGACTTGGAGATAGGGGAGGAAACAGGAGGGCGCCCACCCTGGAGAATGGACATGGGACTAATGGCAGATGAGGGGGGGTGTCTAAGGGTGAGGGGGTGCATTGAAAAGTACTTGGAACTCAATGATAATGGGGAGGTCCAGGTGGGAGTGGTCTGGGAGGCGTTGAAGGCGGTGGTTAGAGGGGAGCTGATATCAATAAGGGCACATAAAGGGAAGCAGGAGAGTAAGGAACGGGAGCGGTTGCTGCAAGAACTTTTGAGGGTGGACAGACACTATGCGGAAGCACCGGAGGAGGGACTGTACAGGGAAAGGCAAAGGCTACATGTAGAATTTGACTTGCTGACTACGGGCACTGCAGAGGCACAATGGAGGAAGGCACAGGGTGTATAGTACGAATATGGGGAGAAGGCGAGCAGGTTGCTGGCACACCAATTGAGGAAAAGGGGAGCAGCGAGGGAAATAGGGGGAGTGAGGGATGAGGAAGGAGAGATGGAGCGGGGAGCGGAGAGAGTGAATGGAGTGTTCAAGACATTTTATAAAAAATTATATGAAGCTCAACCCCCGGATGGGAGGGAGAGGATGATGGGCTTCTTGGATCGGCTGGAATTTCCCAAGGTGGAAGAGCAGGAAAGGGTGGGACTGGGAGCACAGATCGAGGTAGAAGAAGTGGTGAAAGGAATTAGGAGCATGCAGGCGGGAAAGGCCCCGGGACCGGATGGATTCCCAGTCGAATTCTATAGAAAATATGTGGACTTGCTCGCCCCGGTACTGACGAGGACCTTTAATGAGGCAAAGGAAAGGGGACAACTGCCCCCGACTATGTCTGAAGCAACGATATCGCTTCTCTTAAAGAAGGAAAAGGACCCGCTACAATGCGGGTCCTATAGACCTATTTCCCTCCTAAATGTAGATGCCAAGATCCTGGCCAAGGTAATGGCAATGAGAATAGAGGAATGTGTCCCGGGGGTGGTCCACGAGGACCAAACTGGGTTTGTGAAGGGGAGACAGCTGAACACGAATATACGGAGGTTGTTAGGGGTAATGATGATGGCCCCACCAGAGGGAGAAACGGAGATAGTAGTGGCGATGGATGCCGAGAAAGCATTTGATAGAGTGGAGTGGGATTATTTGTGGGAGGTGTTGAGGAGATTTGGTTTTGGAGAGGGGTATGTTAGATGGGTGCAGCTGTTGTATAGGGCCCCAGTGGCGAGCGTGGTCACGAATGGACGGGGATCTGCATATTTTCGGCTCCATAGAGGGACAAGGCAGGGATGCCCTCTGTCCCCATTATTGTTTGCACTGGCGATTGAGCCCCTGGCGATAGCGTTGAGGGGTTCCAAGAAGTGGAGGGGAGTACTTAGGGGAGGAGAAGAACACCGGGTATCTTTGTATGCGGACGATTTGCTACTATACGTGGCAGACCCGGCGGAGGGGATGCCAGAAATAATGCGGATACTTGGGGAGTTTGGGGATTTTTCAGGGTATAAATTGAACATGGGGAAAAGTGAGTTGTTTGTGGTGCATCCAGGGGAGCAGAGTAGAGAAATAGAGGACCTACCGTTGAGGAAGGTAACAAGGGACTTTCGTTACCTGGGGATCCAGATAGCTAAGAATTGGGGCACATTGCATAGGTTAAATTTAACGCGGTTGGTGGAACAGATGGAGGAGGATTTCAAGAGATGGGATATGGTATCCCTGTCACTGGCAGGGAGGGTGCAGGCGGTTAAGATGGTGGTCCTCCCGAGATTCTTCTTTGTGTTTCAGTGCCTCCCGGTGGTGATCACGAAGGCTTTTTTTAAAAGGATTGAAAAGAGCATCATGGGTTTTGTGTGGGCCGGGAAGACCCCGAGAGTGAGGAAGGGATTCTTACAGCGTAGCAGGGATAGGGGGGGGGCTGGCACTACCGAGCCTAAGTGAGTATTATTGGGCCGCTAATATTTCAATGGTGAGTAAGTGGATGGGAGAGGAGGAGGGAGCGGCGTGGAAGAGATTAGAGAGGGCGTCCTGTAGGGGGACTAGCCTACAGGCTATGGTGACAGCCCCATTGCCGTTCTCACCGAGGAACTACACCACAAGCCCGGTGGTGGTGGCTACACTGAAGATTTGGGGACAGTGGAGATGGCATAGGGGAAAGACTGGAGCCTTGGGGGGGGGTCCCCGATAAGAAACAATCATAGGTTTGCCCCGGGGGGAATGGATGGGGGATATGGAATGTGGCAAAGAGCAGGAATAACGCAACTGAAAGATCTGTTTGTGGATGGGAAGTTCGCGAGTCTGGGAGCGCTGACCGAGAAATATGGGTTGCCCCAAGGGAATGCATTCAGGTATATGCAACTGAGGGCTTTTGCGAGGCAACAGGTGAGGGAATTCCCGCAGCTCCCGACACAAGAGGTGCAGGACAGAGTGATCTCAAAGACATGGGTGGGGGATGGTAAGGTGTCAGATATATATCGGGAAATGAGGGACGAAGGGGAGACTATGGTAGATGAACTAAAAGGGAAATGGGTAGAAGAGCTGGGGGAGGAGATCGAGGAGGGGCTGTGGGCAGATGCCCTAAGCAGGGTAAACTCGTCGTCCTCGTGTGCCAGGCTAAGCCTGATTCAGTTTAAGGTATTACACAGGGCGCATATGACTGGAGCACGGCTCAGTAAATTTTTTGGGGTGGAGGATAGGTGTGCGAGGTGCTCGAGAAGCCCAGCGAATCATACCCATATGTTTTGGTCATGCCCGGCACTACAGGGGTTTTGGATGGGGGTGACAAAGGTGCTTTCAAAAGTAGTAGGAGTCCGGGTCGAACCAAGCTGGGGGTTGGCTATATTTGGGGTTGCACAAGAGCCGGGAGTGCAGGAGGCGAGAGAGGCCGATGTTTTGGCCTTTGCGTCCCTAGTAGCCCGGCGCAGGATATTGCTAATGTGGAAAGAAGCCAAGCCCCCAGGGGTGGAGACCTGGATAAATGACATGGTGGGGTTTATAAAGCTAGAGCGGATTAAGTTCGTCCTAAGGGGGTCGGCTCAAGGGTTCACCAGGCGGTGGCAACCGTTCGTCGAATACCTCGCAGAAAGATAGACGGAATGGAAAAAAGAAGGCAGCAGCAGCGGCCCAAGATCGGGGGGGGGGGGGGGGGGGGGGAGGAGGAGGAACCAGAAGGACTCTCAGGGTTGTTAATATATACTGTATAGTATGTATAGGTCGTTGCTACAGATAATTATATATTGGACTGTTAAATTATATTTTTGGAGAGTGTTACTTGTGACAAGGCAGTTGCCAATTAGGGCTAGTTTTCATTTTTGTTATTTATTATTTATTCATTTTTTGTTTATAAAATAGGTCATTGTTATTTGTGTTATAATATTGTGTAAAGGATGCACAATATACTGTGTTGGTTGACCAAAAATTTTCAATAAAATATTTAATAAAAAAAAAAGAATTAAGGTTTAGTTTTAAGTGGGTATAATTTAATGTTTCTGTGTCTGGAAGGGTAAACCCTATATTCATGCTGGCCAAAGGTCTTTTGTATGTGTGAGGCATGGTTAAGTTCCAACTGCGTCTCTACTGTGCTTAGAGAGGGCTACAGCGTGAAGAATAAATACGGCCACAGAGGTATATGGCCACTGCTCAGCAACTGGGAGTCTTATAAGGTAGAGAAGCTTTTAAGTTTTAGTTTGGCTAATTTGATTATAATTGGAGATGGGTAGTGAGAGAGAAGGCAGCTCTCACAGCTCTGCGAGAAGCAGTTGGTTCAGAAGACTAGAGAGGGAACTTTGCTGGAAGAAAAGCCATACTATGGAGTAATATGGCTGTTCAGCACAGGGCTAAATCACTGGCTTTGAAAGCAGACCAAGGCAGGCCAGCAGCACGGTTCAATTCCCGTAACAGCCTCCCCGAACAGGCGCCGGAATGTGGCGACTAGGGGCTTTTCACAGTAACTTCATTGAAGCCTACTTGTGACAATAAGCGATTTTCATTTCATTAATAGTTAAGAAAACAAGTTCAGAGGTCTGATGGAAACTAGAGAAATGAAGGGAGGTTTCCAAGATGTTGGAGGTTAAAGGTACAGAACAGAGCACTGTTCAGTAGAGACAGACAGAGCTGAGAATAAAGCTGAGACAACAGGAAGATATCCGAAGCGATTGTCAGGTTTGTGAGATTTTACTGCAGCCTGTGGAACACGAGTTGAACTATGGAAATCGGTAGCCGGATCTCACAGTTTGTGGGCAGGATCTAATGGCTGCGCTGCGCCCGACTAGGGGTGCGATGCGGCCGGTAATCGAGATTTACCTGGCTCGCCAAGCCTCACAAGGTCTAAAGGGATCTCACGAGGCGTCGCAATCTGGATCCCGCTCACAATGGGCGGGAACCTGAGTTGGTTAATCTACATATTGAAGTACTGCAATGAACAGCACTTTGATATGCCTGGGTTACCCAAGACAGGGGATGTAACCCCTGAGCGAGTGCCAGTTAGGACTGGACTCCACCAACGACCAGGAGTAACCGGCTCTTGGGCGGGTCTCCCAGGGGGTTGGGGCCCCTGGGTAGCCAGGCTCTGGGCAGGGTGGCACCTTGGCACCCCAATGACACCCGGGCACCCTAATGCCACCCTGGACCGGGATTGCCCTTCTCTTATTAGGTGGGCTGCGGGGGCTCGAGGACCCCTTCTTGAGTGGGTTCGGAGGCTTCGGTGTGTGTGTGTGTGTGGGGGGGTTAGTGATCGGGGTCCCACTCAGAGCTCCTCGGTGCAGGAAATGGGACTATGTGCAGCCTCGGCGAAGCGTTCCCCGCTGAGGCTCCAAGGTGAATCAAAGTCCCGTTTGATAGCGTGGCCTGTCTCGGCGCGGGAAACACCCGGCTAAACGCGCTCAACACGGAACTCTGATTCGTTTCCGTTAAATCGCGCCCTGTCTAAAATCATTTAGGACAAAGGAAACTTGAAAGGCGAGGTGGGAAATCCGGTTACTGGTTTCCTTGTTAAGTGTTGAGCGGAAGCCTTGTTTGACAGTACACATCAACTGGGATTGTAACAGAACTCAAACCTGCAGTCACTCAATAACACGCCACAGTTAGTGGGACAGCGATTTCAGGGTGTGTGCATCGATCTCAGTCTCCCTCCCTCAACAGCTCCTCAAGGTCCTGATTTTCATTGGGTTATACGCCCCCAGACTCTGGCTGCCCCAACATACCTCGCTCCAACTGGACGGTCTCCATCCATTTGTCCGAGTATCTGCCTCAGGCTGTTCGACTGTGGAAATGGCAGAATGCATCCACTCATCCTCTGCCGCAGTCAGGCCCCTAAACTCCTCCCAATAATTTCTGTCCAATCCCCAAACCCCTCCCCAATAATCCCTTCTCATCCATTCAACCTCATCCCAACAATCCCTGTCCATCCCCTAAACTCCTCCCCAACAATCCCTGTCCATCCCCTAAACTCTTCCCCAACAATCCCCGTTATTCCCCTAAACCCCACCCCAACAATCCCCGTTATTCCCCTAAACTCTTCCCCAACAATCCCTGTCCATCCCCTAAACGCCTCCCCAACAATCCCTGTCCATCCCCTAAACTCTTCCCCAACAATCCCCGTTATTCCCCAAACTCCACCCCAACAATCCCCGTTATTCCCCTAAACTCCTCCCCAACAATCCCTGTCCATCCCCTAAACTCTTCCCCAACAATCCCCGTTATTCCCCTAAACTCCACCCCAACAATCCCTGTCCATCCCCTAAACTCCTCCTCAACAATCCCCGTTATTCCCCTAAACTCCACCCCAACAATCCCTGTCCATCCCCTAAACTCTTCCCCAACAATCCCCGTTATTCCCCTAAACTCTTCCCCAACGATCCCTGTCCATCCCCTAAACGCCTCCCCAACAATCCCTGTCCATCCCCTAAACTCTTCCCCAACAATCCCCGTTATTCCCCTAAACACCCCAACAATCCCTGTCCATCCCCTAAACTCCTCCTCAACAATCCCCGTTATTCCCCTAAACTCCACCCCAACAATCCCTGTCCATCCCCTAAACTCTTCCCCAACAATCCCCGTTATTCCCCTAAACTCTTCCCCAACGATCCCTGTCCATCCCCTAAACGCCTCCCCAACAATCCCTGTCCATCCCCTAAACTCTTCCCCAACAATCCCCGTTATTCCCCTAAACTCCACCCCAACAATCCCTGTCCATCCCCTAAACTCCTCCTCAACAATCCCCGTTATTCCCCTAAACTCTTCCCCAACGATCCCTGTCCATCCCCTATACGCCTTCCCAACAATCCCTAACCGTCCACTAAACTCCTTCCCGACAATCTCCTTCCCATCAATCCCTGTCCATCCTCAAACTCCTCCCCGACAATTCCTTTCCGCCCCTTAACACCACCCCCCCCCAAAGCTGGTTACCGCCCACCCACCCACAGGCACTTGCAAGGATAGCGTCCCCTCCCCACCCCTTAGCCCAAGGCACTGAGGCTAATGGTACCCCAGCTACTGACTGTAGCCACTGGCTCCGGCGCTGTGTCAATGAGAATGTGCGACACACTCACCCGTACATGTTGCACATACAGAGACAGATCTCTGATGAAGGATTTAATGAGCCGCTCCTGTACTCGAAACCTCCTTTCTGCCTCCTCAAACGCCTCATCCTTGATCTGAAAGAGAAAAGATGTTTTAATCCTGCATCCAAAAAGAGCATTTTCGAAATGATGCTAAATGGGAAGTTGATGAGAAGCCAGAGAACAAAAGAACAAAGAACAAAGAAATGTACAGCACAGGAACAGGCCCTTCGGCCCTCCAAGCCCGTGCCGACCATACTGCCCGACTAAACTACAATCTTCTACACTTCCTGGGTCCGTATCCCTCTATTCCCATCCTATTCATATATTTGTCAAGATGCCCCTTAAATGTCCCTATCGTCCCTGCTTCCACTACCTCCTCCGGTAGTGAGTTCCAGGCACCCACTACCCTCTGCGTAAAAAACTTGCCTCGTACATCTACTCTAAACCTTGCCCCTCTCACCTTAAACCTATGCCCCCTAGTAATTGACCCCTCTACCCTGGGGAAAAGCCTCTGACTATCCACTCTGTCTATGCCCCTCATAATTTTGTATACCTCTATCAGGTCGCCCCTCAACCTCCTTCGTTCCAGTGAGAAGAAACCGAGTTTATTCAATCGCTCCTCATAGCTTATGCCCTCCATACCAGGCAACATTCTGGTATATCTCTTCTGCACCCTCTCTAAAGCATCCACATCCTTCTGGTAGTGTGGCGACCAGAATTGAACACTATACTCCAAGTGTGGCCTAACTAAGGTTCTATACAGCTGCAACATGACTTGCCAATTCTTATACTCAATGCCCCGGCCAATGAAGGCAAGCATGCCGTATGCCTTCTTGACTACCTTCTCCACCTGTGTTGCCCCTTTCAATGACCTGTGGACCTGTACTCCTAGATCTCTTTGACTTTCAATACTCTTGAGGGTTCTACCATTCACTGTATATTCCCTACCTGCATTAGCCCTTCCAAAATGCATTACCTCACATTTGTCCGGATTAAACTCCATCTGCCATCTCTCCGCCCAAGTCTCCAGACAATCTAAATCCTGCTGTATCCTCAGACAGTCCTCATCGCTATCCGCAATTCCACCAACCTTTGTGTCGTCTGCAAACTTACTAATCAGACCAGTTACATTTTCCTCCAAATCATTTATATATACTACAAAGAGCAAAGGTCCCAGCACTGATCCCTGTGGAACACCACTGGTCACAGCCCTCCAATTAGAAAAGCATCCCTCCATTGCTACCCTCTGCCTTCTATGGCCTAGCCAGTTCTGTATCCACCTTGCCAGTTCACCCCTGATCCCGTGTGACTTCACCTTTTGTACTAGTCTACCATGAGGGACCTTGTCAAAGGCCTTATTGAAGTCCATATAGACAACATCTACTGCCCTACCTGCATCAATCATCTTAGTGACCTCCTCGAAAAACTCTGTCAAGTTAGTGAGACACGACCTCCCCTTCACAAAACCGTGCTGCCTCTCACTAATACGTCCATTTGCTTCCAAATGGGAGTACATCCTGTCTCGAAGAATTCTCTCCAGTAATTTCCCTACCACTGAAGTAAGGCTCACCGGCCTGTAGTTCCCGGGATTATCCTTGCTACCCTTCTTAAACAGAGGAACAACATTGGCTATTCTCCAGTCCTCCGGGACATCCCCTGAAGGCAGCGAGGATCCAAAGATTTCTGTCAAGGCCTCAGCAATTTCCTCTCCAGCCTCCTTCAGTATTCTGGGGTAGATCCCATCAGGCCCTGGGGACTTATCTACCTTAATATTTTTTAAGACACCCAACACCTCGTCTTTTTGGATGACAATGTGACCCAGGCTATCTACACCCCCTTCTCCAGACTCAACATCTACCAATTCCTTCTCTTTGGTGAATACTGATGCAAAGTATTCATTTAGTACCTCGCCCATTTCCTCTGGCTCCACACATAGATTCCCTTGCCTATCCTTCAGTGGGCCAACCCTTTCCCTGGCTACCCTCTTGCTTTTTATGTACGTGTAAAAAGCCTTGGGATTTTCCTTAACCCTATTTGCCAATGACTTTTCATGACCCCTTCTAGCCCTCCTGACCCCTTGCTTAAGTTCCTTCCTACTTTCCTTATATTCCACACAGGCTTCGTCTGTTCCCAGCCTTTTAGCCCTGACAAATGCCTCCTTTTTCTTTTTGACGAGGCCTGCAATATCTCTCGTTATCCAAGGTTCCCGAAAATTGCCGTATTTATCCTTCTTCCTCACAGGAACATGCCGGTCCTGAATTCCTTTCAACTGACACTTGAAAGCCTCCCACATGTCAGATGTTGATTTGCCCTCAAACATCCGCCCCCAATCTATGTTCTTCAGTTCCCGCCTAATATTGTCATAATTAGCCTTCCCCCAATTTAGCACATTCATCCTCGGACCACTCTTATCCTTGTCCACCAGTACTTTAAAACTTACTGAATTGTGGTCACTGTTACCGAAATGCTCCCCTACTGAAACATCTACCACCTGGCCGGGCTCATTCCCCAATACCAGGTCCATTACTGCCCCTTCCCTAGTTGGACTGTTTACATATTGTTTTAAGAAGCCCTCCTGGATGCTCCTTACAAACTCCGCCCCGTCTAAGCCCCTGGCACTAAGTGAGTCCCAGTCAAAGGTTTGAACTTCTGAACACACAGCTCATTACAAAATACAGCAAGTAACCATGTCACCTCTGAACTCCCTTTGAAATTGAACAGCTCAAAGGCCAAGTTCCTACGCACGCACACACACACACACACACAAATAAGTATTTCTATATTGACTGCATATTTCCATGTAGAACCAGTACCAATCCTTCCTCCCCTCACTCTCTCTAGCTCCCTGTCTCTCTCCATCTCCCCCCCCCCCAACTGCACCTACCCCTCACTCCATCTACCCTCCCTCCTCCATCCCATCCCCTCTATTTCCACACCTTCATCGACCCTCCCTCCTCCCCTTCCCCTCTATCCTCCCCCCCCCCCCCATCTCTACCCTCCCACTCCCTCTACTCGTCCCATCCCCTTCTGCTGTCTCCACTCTATTCCCCCACTCACTCTACTCTTTCCCCCCCCCTCCCTTCCGCCCTCGACTCCCCCACTCCCTCCATCCATTCCCACGCACCCACCCCCACCCCCGCCCCAATTCTCTTACCTGGGGGGCAAAACCCGTCAGGTGCTTGAGGTGACTGCTCACCCTGTTGGATTTCTTTATGATGGAGTGCATACTGAGTTTGGAGATCTTGTCGATCAGCGAGTCCTCATCTCCTTTCCGATACTTCAGAACTGCACAGAGACACAGGAGATCCAATCAACAACAACTTGCCTCGATACAGAACCTTCAACCTGCCTGCACTCTGGGCGGGAAGGAGCAACCTCACGGCACCAATGGAAACGGAGGAGAGCTCGCCCATTCACAATATTTATTTCCCAATCACCACCTCTTAAAATAATAAAGCAGATTATCTGAATTATGGGATCTTGCTGTGTGAAAATTGGCTATCGCGTTCCCTACATTACAACAGTGACTACACTTCACTAGTACACCATTGGCTCGAAAGCACTCCTGGTGGCCTGAAGTCATGCAAAGACGTTATAGAAATGAAAGTTATTTCAAGTATCTCTTTTTACTAAAACATTCGAAGTTCCTTCACAGGAGCGATCAGCAAATAAAAACTGTCCCTGAACCACATCAGGAGATATTCAGACAGGTGTGACCTGAAGCTTTGTTAAAGGGGAGCATCTTAAAGGGGAGGGCGAAAGCGAGGTAGAGGTGCAGGGGTTTAGGGAGGGAATTGCAGAGCTTAGGGCCCAGTCAGCTAAAGGCCTGGTCGTCAATGGCGTAATGATCGGGGATCATTAAGAGGCCAGAATTAGGGGAGAGCAGAGATCCCAGAGCATTGTGGGACTGGTTCAAACATGGATAAAAGAGCTGAACTCCAGAGTGAGGCGAGAGTGATTGCCCTTGATATCAAGGCAGCATTTGACCGAGTGTGGCATCAAGGAGCCCGAGCTAAACTGGAGCCAATGGGAATCGGGGGAAAACTCTCCGCTGGTTGGAGTCATACCCGGCACAAAGGAAGATGGTTGTGATGGTTGGAGGTCAATCATCTCAGCTCCAGGACATCACTGCAGGAGTTCCTCAGGGTAGTGTCCTCGGCCCAACCATCTTCAGCTGCTTCATCGATAACCTCCCTTCCATCATAAGGTCAGAAGTGGGGATGTTTGCGGGTGACTGCACAATGTTCAGCACCATTCGCGACTCCTCACATAATGAAGCAGTCCATGTCCAAATGCAGCAAGACCCGGACAATATCCAGGCTCGGGCTGACAAGTGGCAAGTTACATTCGCGCCACACAAGTGCCAGGCAATGACCATCTCCCACACGTGAGGATCTAACCATCGCCCCGTGACATTCAATGGCATTACCATCACTGAATCCCCCACAATCAACAATCTGGGGTTACCATTGGTCAGAAACTGAACTGGACTAACCATGTTAACACTGTGGCTACCAAGGCCGGTCAGAGGCTAGGAATGCTGTGGGGAGTAACTCACCACCTGACTCCCCAAAGCCTGTCCACCACCTACAAGGCACAAGTCAGGAATGTGATGGAATACTCTCCACTTGCCTGGATGAGTGCAGTTCCAACAACACTCAAGAAGCTCCTCACCATCCAGGACAAAGCAGCCCCGCTTGATTGGGCACCCCGTCCACAAACAGTCACTCCCTCCACCACTGACTTTCAGTAGCACTGTCTACGAGATGCACTGTAGGAACTCACCAAAGCTCCTTCAACGACATCTTTCAAACCATAACCATCTACCACTCACCATCGTGACTTGGAAATATATCGCCGTTCCTTCACTGTCGCTGGGGCAAAATCCTGGAACCCCCCTCCCTAACAGCACAGTGGGTGTACCTACACCTCAGGGACTGCAGCAGCACAAGGCAGCTCACCACCACCTTCTCAAGGTCAATTAGGGATGGGCAATAAATGCTGGTCTAGCCAGCGATGTCCACATTACAAACATGTCCAAACTCTAGTTGCCATTTGTTCTTCCTTTGTGACCCAGTGTAACAGTTTTGAGTGAGTTGTCGGGTCAGTAAAGAATGCATTGGTGTGGGTCTGGCCCAGACTGACGGGTCAGCGGGTTTCTGCCTCAAAGGACGAGTGAAACAATTACGTTCTTGACGATAATCTGACAGTTCCATGGTGACCATTACTGAGAGCAGCCTTTTATTCCCCAAAAAATGAATTCAACTTTACAAACCTGTGGAATTTGATCTATTGATTCACTGGGTTAGGAGCCGTGAAACATTAACCCCTTAAACACAACCAGGGAGCCACAGTGAAGGATCCACACGTTCTCCCCGCCTCTGCGTGGGTTTCCTCCGGGTGCTCCGGTTTCCTCCCACAGTCCAAAGATGTGCAGGTTAAGTGGATTGGCCATGCTAAATTGCCCTTAGTGTCCAAAAAGGTTAATTGCTCTTAGTGAAAGGTTAGGAGGGGTTACTGGGTTAAGGGGCTAATGTGGAAGTGTGGGCTTAAGTGGGGTGCTCTTTCCAAGGGCCGGTGCAGGCTCGATGGGCCGAATGGCCTTCTTCTGCACTGTAAATTCTGTGTATGTTCTATGTAAGATTAATAAACAGCGAGAGAGCGAGCAAGGGATATGGAGTGAGTGAGGGAGTGAAAAAGAGAGAAAGAGAAAGGACGAAGCAGAATGGAACAGCATGTCTCACCCAGGTCCTTCCGTCGCTTGTACTCATTGATGTTAACATTGAGATCCTTCACAGCGAGTAGCGCCTCCCCTAGCGGCTTCTTGTCACGGTGTGACTCTGGGGTCGTGTTCAGCAGCTCCATGAGCAACAGTGGGTACCTCATAACCCGCTGCACTGGCTTAATGAGGAAGGAACCCAGGTTAATGTAGTTGGTTTTGCCCCTGGATTGTAAAATAAAACCCGTATTAGAAACTATTATTAAAACAGACCTGGTTCACATTCGGAGCACTGTTTTCTATTCCGGACACCACACTTTCGAAAGGATGTGAAGGCTCTGGAGAGGGAGCGGAGATTTACTGGAATGTTTCGGGGATGAGGGACTTGAGTTAATGTGGAGGGACTGGAGAAGTTGGGATAGAACAAAGAAAAGTACAGCACAGGAACAGGCCCTTCGGCCCTCCAAGCCCGTGCCGACCGTGTTGCCCGACTAAACTAAAATCTTCTACACTTCCTGGGTCCGTATCCCTCTATTCCCATCGTATTCAAGGGCAGCACAGTCCAAAGATGTGCAAAAATTGCCCTTAGTGTTGGGTGGGGTTACTGGGTTATGGGGATAGGGTGGAGGTGTGGGCTTGGGTAGGGTGCTCTTTCCAAGAGCCGGTGCAGACTCGATGGGCCGAATGGCCTCCTTCTGCACTGTAAATTCTATGATTCATGTATTTGTCAAGACGCCCCTTAAATGTCACTATCGTCCCTGCTTCCACCACCTCCTCCGGCAGCGAGTTCCAGGCACCCACTACCCTCGGTGTAAAAAAAACTTACCTCGTACATCTCCTGACAGGGATTGAGCAGAGAAGGTCAGGGTGAGATTTAATCGAGGCGTTCAACATTGGAAACGAATTTTGATAGATATACAAGGAGAAAGTGTTTCTCGTGGCAGGAATGTCGGTAATCGGAGACACAGACTGAAGAAATTCAGTAACATAAATGGAAGAGGAGATGGGAATTTTGTTTTTTGCACAGGGAGCCGTGATCGGGAAGGTGCTGCCTGGAAGGGCGCTGGAAGCAGTTTCAGTCGGAACTTTCAAAAGGAGAATTGGATAAAGACTTGAAAAGGAAAAATCTGAAGGACTAATGGGCGAGAACAGTGGGTATGGGACTAATTGGACAGATTTTTCAAAGAGTCACAGACACAATGGGACAAATAGACTCTTACTGCGCTACAGGATTCTATCATTCTGAGAGATCTCGGCACTGTACAATATTCCACAGGATTTCCCTTTACACGCCGGTGATTCCGACATGTTCACCTGACTGTCCAATCCACGTTAATGTCAGACTGCACATCACAAAAAACGACAGGAGACAGAGTGGGCTGTGTCAATGGGAAGGGAATGGGTCACTGCATTGGTGAACATGATAAACAGATTTATTCCCAGCCCCATGTGTCCGGAATCACTTACGGCAAACGGGATACCAGGAATGACCCCAGCCTGAGGATGACAGTACAGTACAAGCACTGTATCTGGCCCCGTGCTGGACCTGTCCTGGGAGTGTTTGATGGGGACAGTGTAGAGGGAGCTTTACTCTGTATCTAACCCCGTGCTGTACCTGTCCTGGGAGTGTTTGATGGGAACAGTGTAGAGGGAGCTTTACTCTGTATCTAACCCCGTGCTGTACCTGTCCTGGGAATGTTTGATGGGGACAGTGTAGAGGGAGCTTTACTCTGTATCTATCCCTGTGCTGTCCCAGTCCTGGGAGTGTTTGATGAGGACAGTGTAGAGGGAGCTTTACTCTGTATCAATCCCCGTGCTGTACCTGTCCTGGGAGTGTTTGATGGGAACAGTGTAGAGGGAGCTTTACTCTGTATCTAACCCCGTGCTGTACCTGTCCTGGGAGTGTTTGATGGGAACAGTGTCAAGGGAACTTTACTCTGTATCTAACGCCGTGCTGTACCTGTCCTGGGAGTGTTTGATGTGGACAGTGTAGAGGGAGCTTTACTCTGTATCTAACCCCGTGCTGTACCTGTCCTGGGAATATTTGATGGGAACAGTGTAGAGGGAGCTTTACTCTGTATCCAACCCCGTGCTGTACCTGTCCTGGGAGTATTTGATGGGAACAGTGTAGAGGGAGCTTTACTCTGTATCCAACCCTGTGCTGTACCTGTCCTGGGAGTATTTGATGGGAACAGTGTAGAGGGAGCTTTACTCAGTATCTAACCTGTCCTGGGAGTGTTTGATGGGGACAGTGTAGAGGGAACTTTACTCTGTATCTAACCCCGTGCTGTACCTGTCCTGGGAATACTTGATGGGAACAGTGTAGAGGGAGCTTTACTCTGTATCTAACCCCGTGCTGTACCTGTCCTGGGAGTGTTTGATGGGGACAGTGTAGAGGGAGCTTTACTCTGTACCTAACCCCGTGCTGTACCTGTCCTGGGAGTGTTTGATGGGAACAGTGTAGAGGGAACTTTACTCTGTATCTAACCCCGTGCTGTACCCGTCCTGGGAGTGTTTGATGGGAACAGTGTAGAGGGAACTTTACTCTGTATCTAACCCCGTGCTGTACCTGTCCTGGGAGTGTTTGATGGGAACAGTGTAGAGGGAACTTTACTCTGTAGGCACAAGTAGAATAAATCACACCATGTATTACTTACCCATAACAGAGAGTAATGTTGATTAACACCAGTATGGGTTAACAATATTAGGCAGAGACTAAAAACACGCAGGCTGGAGGCAGCAATGGGTTAATGAGTTTAATACAATTTGTGTTGAAGAGGGAAACATTGAAAGGTGATGAGAGGGTAGGCTGCAGTGCATTGATTACACAGACATGAGGTGCTGGACACAAGGGGGGTTGCTCGGTGATAGAAAGGGACGGCCAGTCCACGTGATAACGTTTAGTGACAGATTCAGCTGGGTTATGCCGTGCCGGCTGCAGCCAGTTAGAGCGAGCAGGCAGAACAGGGGAGCCGCATCTTCAACCACTCTCTCTCCCTCTCTCTCTCTCTGACACACTCTGCACCAATTCGCAGCCCAGTCTCGCCCTCTCCTTCCCCCACACTCCCATCGATGTTATTCCCTCCAGTTTTTCTCTCCTCTCCTGCTGAAAGGGTCAATCCAACTTGGTGGGTTTGGGGATCAATTTCTCGATTCTCATCAGAATGAACGAGCCTGGCTTTTGATCTATGGGGGGCATCGCCGTCCTTAGCCGACGTTTGCGCCCACACCCTCCTCCGCACACTCCACCTCGACATAAAGCCCCCAAGCTCGTCCCCTCCTGCACACACTTGGCAATCACCACCCCCCCCCCAGCCCCTTTTCCAAGCATTAAATGAAATGAAAATCGCTTATTGTCACAAGTCGGCTTCAAATGAAGTTACTGCAAAAAGCCCCTAGTCGCCACATTCCGGCGTCTGTTCGGGGAGGCTGGTACGGGAATTGAACCGTGCTGCTGGCCTGCCTTGGTCTGCTTTAAAGCCAGCTCTTTAGCCCTGTGCTAAACCAGCCCCTATCCCCACCCACCATCTGGCCCCTCCCTCCACACCCTCTGCTCCAACCCCAGTACAAAGATGGAACCGAGCCCACCCCCCTCTACCTGCCCCAACACATCCAGACCCTCCCCTCCACCCATTCAGTCCCCTCCCGATGTCCTCTCCCCCCCCAACACATATCCACTCGCTTGAAAGCAGGCGCCACAGAAATGCACAAGACCTTGGCTGCAGTAAGCAGGAGCAAGTAATGTTACGGTGAAAGGTCGTAGGGTCAGACTTACCACTGACGATAAATTGCCCTGGAGGAGGAGCAGTTTGGGAAGAGAGGGGGGAGAAAAAAAAAAGAGTTAGCTGGAGAAAACATCAGTAAATTCCACAGAGCCGCCACCGCAGGCACCGGACCCAAACCCCGAGACAACAGAGTCGCCAACATCCAGAAAGTCTGGTCAAGGGCTCCTTCGACAGCACCGTCCTAACCCGCCACCTCCGCCATCCAGAAGGAAAAGGGCAGCAGATGCCTGGGAACCCCACCACCTGCAGGACCCCCTCTGAACGACACACCACCCTGACTTGGGAAAATCGCCGTTCCTTCACTGATCGACAATGTTTAACGTAAAGATCGTAAATCATTAGTGAAAGACGAGCCAGATGCGAGAGTGACAGAGAGAGGCAGACATAATCCTTCACCCTTTTCCAAGTAGCAGTATGTAAACATTGTGCCTGTCACATCTCCCCCTTCTTCCCAGCAGGGCAGGGGGTGTATTCAGGCCTCTGGATGTCAACTGCGGTCCAGTGGGGAGAACTCGCTCCCCTCCGAGTCAGATGGTTGTAGGTTCAAGTCCTACTCCAGAGAGTGGAGTACAAAATCCAGGTAAGGTTCACAGATGTTGCACTCACAGGTGCTAAACCAGAGAAAAGTTACAGCACAGAGGCGGCCATTTGGCCCAACGTGTCGATGCCAGCCCGAGGACAACCAGGTGGCCTTTCTAACCCCACCTTCCTGTACCTGCCCATAGCCCTGTAGCTTACAGCACTTCCGGTGCAGCTCTAAGCACTTTTTAAGAAGACTTCAGGGTCTCTGCCTTCACACCACCTCAGGCAACGAATTCCAGACTCCCACTCAACAGATGAGACAAGAAACGGTCTCGCCTGCCCTATCGGGGGGGGGGGGGGGGGGGGGGGGGGGGGGATGCAAACGATCCCAGGGCAGTATTTTGAAGAAGAGGAGGGAAGTTCTCCCCTGGACCAACGTCACTAAAACAACATGATCCGGTCATTCTCACATTGCTGCGTGTGGGATCTTGTTGTGCGCAAATTGGCTGCTGCATTTCCTACATTGTGGCAGTCACGTCAAAGGTACTTCATTGGCTGTGAAGAGCTTTGGAAAGTCCCGAAGTGGGGAAAGGGGGCTATATAAACGCAAGTCCCTCCTTTATTTAACCTATGTATGAGTAACTGTACTTCAAAAGGGAACTTGTTGACTAGGAGGCACTCGGAACCTGTGACGACTTGTTACCAACCCTTTATTAACACATCTGACTTGCTACAAGCTGTCGCTTGTTGCTGCTTACCGGAGGTGTTCCAGGCAGGCATTGACATGCCCCTGAATCTCTTTGTCCTTCTCGTATATCTCCAAGAGGGCGATGGCCTCCTCGTGGTTTTGACAGTAAATGTTGTACATGTCCTCCAGCTCATTCCTGAAGGAGAGGAACACGTGACCTGGACAGGGTGGGAAAGAGCAAAAAACATTCGGCAATCTGACGGCTTGGGCCCAAGGTGCTTAATTCTAAACGTCAGCAGTGAGTTATCATTAACAAAGTGAATCATTCCAACATCAAAGCCTCTAGTTTAGAACAGTTAAAAGGTGTAGGTGACACTCGGAAAGAAGTGGAGGCAAATGGAGTATTGCTGAAAAAAAAGATATGCTGTCGAAGCTTTTTATCTTGCACTCATCAGACCAGACACAAGAACGCCAAATTCCAAAGGTGTTATGGGCGAGGCGTTTTCAGAACCCCAAAAATGTATCATGGAGTTCAACCAACCTCTCCCTTTAATGGATTGTTGCTTTTCCAGCACACGGCTTCTTCCCCAGGTGTGATATTACAATTATGGAGACGTGGTTTTTAACACAAAACAATGTTTATTCTATGAACTCAACTTAACCTTTTAAATAAACATTGGATCCCTTAACACCCCTTACTTCAAAGATAACCCCGAAAATAATACAACACTAAATAATCCCTCAAAATGTTCCTTCAAACATCCAAAAGCCTTCAAACCTTCAAAACAGCAACACACCAGGTCACAGAATATATATATTTTCTGTTTGATGGCAGAGATATATCAACTTGGTTGACTTCAGCTCCAGCACCTTGCTATCTTCCTGCAGCTCTCTAGAAAATCACAGACACACCCAAGCTGCTTTTTCAAACTGGCTTTCTCCCTTGAAGCAACTCACAGCAAACCAGAACTTCTCAAGCTGCTGTCTCAAACTGGCTTTCTCTTTTTAATCAGCTCGCAGCAAGACAGCCAGGCACTCTTAAACTGCTCTCAGCGAAACCAGCCAGGCACTTTTCCAAACTGAAACTTCAAAATGGCTGAACTGCTCAGCTCCACCCACTCTCTGACATCACTGTTTTCTTAAAGGTACATTGCTTAAACATCCACGTCTTAAAGGTACTCTCACATGACAAAGGACAATTGAAACTTCAAGGGAAAAGGGGCTGCTGATTGGGCGATCGAAACAAACAGCATGTTCTCTCAGTTATTCCTAACAGGCAGAGTGCAGACCGCACTCAACCAGCCGATCTTCCAAAGCCCAAAATACCTCTGCTGTGTGATGGATTGGCCAGCACTTACTGAATAATACTGAGTGCGCTAATAGCTACACTAACAACCAATTAATAATCAGTGGAGCTCGTGAAGTGGCTCATTTACCCTTGCTGGTAAGTGTCAGGCATTCCAGTGCAGCAAATGGGCCGGGATTGTCCGTTTGGGAGGCTGTGTCCTCCTGCCGGAGCCGAATTGCACCAGTTTCACGATCCCCTTGCGGCCATAAAGTGGGATGCAATTCAGTGTTCCTCACCACAAACATTTATTCATGGCGTGGAACACTAGGGATTCCAGGGTATCCTGCCATCGGGCCGCCATTTTGACGGTGCGGCCCGACCGCGAGGTCCCGCGGCCGGCCACCCCCCACTCCATTAATAGACCACGACCCACCCATCCCCAAGTTCGGGGGCTACCTGCCCCAGGGACCCCTGTAATCCCCCCCCCCCCCCCCCCCAGGGGGCTACCTGCCCCAGGGACCTCTGTAATAGGTGGATGCCTCCCACAGGGACCCCTGTTATAGGGGGAGCCCTCACAAGGATCTGCTGCTTAAAGGAACCCCCTCCACAGACCCCCCCCCCACCCTAGAAAAGGGACCTCTGCCTGGAAGCTAGAGAGTCCAGACACCGGCAGTGGGACGTATTATAGCTGCAAAACTTAGCTTGCAGGTCCAGCTGGAAGGACAGCAGCTGCGAGCTGCCTCAGGCTCCCACAGATCCACTATCTGCAATTCATTCATAGTTTCCCAGTAGTGCTCTGTGATTGACAGCTTGTAAAAGCCATCTGCAGCTTTGATCATTTCATTTCCCTTCACGCTTCAGTAGCCTGAGAGGTGAAACCCCAATGTTTGTAAACATTGACCACATTTGGGCAGCATGGTAGCACAGTGGTTAGCACTGTTGCTTCACAGCACCGGGGTCCCAGGTTCAATTCCCCGCTTGGGTGACTGTCTGTGCGGAGTCTGCACGCTCTTTCCATGTCTGCATGGGTTTTCCTCCGGGTGCTCCGGTTTCCTCCCACAAGTCCCGAAATTTGGACATTCTGAATTCTCCCTCAGTGTACCTGAACAGGCGCCGGAACTGGTGACTAGGGGCTTTTCACAGTGACTTCATTGCACTGCTAATGTAAGCCTGCTTGTGACACTAACAAAGATTATTCTGATTTTCAAAAAGAGGTAAGTGCAGTGAAATCCCACCCTTGAGTGATTGAAATGCATTTACATCTCTTTGATGTGGTCAATGTTTACACACACGGGGGTTTCACCACTTCAGCCACTGAAGCGTGAAGGGATATGAATGGATCAGAGCTGACGGTGGGCTGTCAATCAAAGACCACTACTGGAATGCTATGAATGGCTTGCAGTTAATGGCCTGTGGAAACCAGACACAGCTACTCCCCATGAACACATGGAGCTGCTAGGTAAGTATTACAGCTATAATGCTTCCCACTGCCACCCCTCCCCCCTCTCTGAACTGCTCTCTAGCTTCCAGACAGGGGTCCATTTTCTGGGTAGAGTGGGTCTATGTGATGAGGGTCCTTTAGGCAGAGGGTTCCTGCAGGGAATTCCTCTATTACAGGGACCGCGAGGGGTCGCCATATTACAGGGCGCCCTGTCTGCTAGAGGAGGCGTGGGCAGGCAGTGTATTGTTGGGAGGGGTGGGGTTTGGATGGTCTCTCCCAGCGTGGCCCTGGCATGGAGGACCTCACGTTGGCCAAGGGGGCAACCGTTGCCATTAAGCTCATTGAAATACGCAGATCTGGATCTCACCGGGCAAGGCCACGGTGCAGATCGCGCCGCGCGGAGCGAGTCGGGTTGCTCGGAGTCGGACCCCGCGCAGACCCCAATTTGGGGGTCTCACGCGATTCACCCGTTGCACCCGGACCGCGCATTCCTCCCAGAGAGAGGCTCTTCCCTCCGGTGCGGCCGGGAAAGAGTCCAGAACAAGGGGGGGGGGGGGCAGGACCTGGAAATGAGAGACAGGTTGTTCAGGACTGTTCTCAGGAAACACTTTGTCACATAAAGGGTCGAGAAAACCTGAAGTTCCTCCGTTAAAAAGCTGTTGATGCTCGGGGTCAACAGAAAATGTTACACCTTTGATAGGTAAGGATATGAAAGGTACAGAACACTGGCCCAGGTATGGGGTGACACGGTGGCATAGTGGTTAGCACGGTTGCTTCACAGCGCCAGGGTCCCGGGTTCGATTCCCGGCTTGGGTCACTGTCTGTGCGGAGTCTGCACTTTCTCCCCGTGTCTGCGTGGGTTTCCTCCGGGTGCTCCGGTTTCCTCCCACAAGTCCCAAAGATGTGCAGGTTAGGTGGATTGGCCATGATAAATTGCCCCTTAGTGTCCAAAGATGTGTAGGTTAGCTGGGGTTCCAGGGACAGGGTAGGGGAACGGGCCTGGGTGCGGTGCTCTTTGGGAGGGTCAGTGTATTCTCGATGGGCAGAATGGCCTCCTAGACTGTAGGGACTGTACAATTCCTCTATAACAATGGTGGAGAGATGTAAATTTGATCTGGATAATCCTTTGAAGTCCTTGAATGGCCTCCTCCTGTTGCAAAGCGAGTTGAATGCTGGCGGAGTGCCAGGTCATGATTACATTGAGTTGAAGAGAATCTTGACGGTACCTATGCTGTCCGTGTACTCCAGTTCACCGAGCAGACGTCTGGAAACCTCGATAACTGTGTGAATGTTTCCAAAGAGAGCATCGCAATCCACCTGCTGTAACTGAGAACAGAGGGGAAAACTGTTAAGATGGTGACAGGACCAGGCACTGTCCTACCCCTCCGCTCCCCTTTTATCACCTTCCCCCACTCTGCCCCACCATGGGAAGGGCCCCCGCACTGTCAGAGGGTCAGTGCTGAGGGAGTGCTGCACTGCCAGAGAGTCAGTACTGAGGGAGTGCTGCATTGTCAGAGGGTCAGTACTGAGGGAGTGCCGCACTGTCAGACGGTCAGTACTGAGGGAGTGCCGCACTGTCAGAGGGTCAGTACTGAGGGGAGTGCCGCACTGTCAGAAGTTGAGTACTGAGGGAGTGCTGCACTGTCAGTGGGTCAGTACTGAGGGGGGTGCTGCACTGTCAGAGGGTCAGTACTGAGGGAGTGCTGCACTGTCGGAGGGTCAGTACTGAGGGTGTGCTGCACTGTCAGAGGGGTCAGTACTGAGGGAGTGCCGCACTGTCAGAGGGTCAGTACTGAGGGTATGCTGCACTTTCAGAGGATCAGTACTGAGGGAGTGCTGCACTGTCAGAGGGTCAGTTCTGAGGGAGTGCCGCACTGTCAGAGGGTCAGTACTGAGGGAGTGCCGCACTGTCAGAGGGTCAGTTCTGAGGGAGTGCCGCACTGTCAGAGGGTCAGTACCGAGGGAGTGCTGCACTGTTAGAGGGTCAGTACTGAGGGAGTGCTGCATTTCAGAGGGTCAGTGCTGAGGGAGTGCCGCACTGTCAGAGGGTCAGTACTGAGGGAGTGCTGCACTGTCAGAGGGTCAGTACTGAGGGAGTGCTGCACTGTCAGAGGGTCAGCACTGAGAGAGCGCCGCACTGTCAGAGGGTCAGTAGTGAGGGAGTGCTGCACTGTCAGAGGGTCAGTACTGAGGGAGTGCTGCACTGTCAGAGGGTCAGTACTGAGGGAATGCCGCACTGTCAGAGGGTCAGTACTGAGGGAGTGCTGCACTGTCAGAGGGTCAGCACTGAGAGAGCGCCGCACTGTCAGAGGGTCAGTACTGAGGGAGTGCTGCACTGTCAGAGGGTCAGTACTGAGGGAGTGCCGCACTGTTGGTGATGCTGGTTTGTTAATGGTTGTTTACTGTCTGCTCCTTCAGGTGGATGGTGAAGATTCAGAGCTTTGTATCAATGAAGAGCATTGATGATGATCTCAGTGTCCTGACCGATCAACATGACAAAAATAGATGATCTGTTCAATGCTGTTTGTGGTGTCTTGCTGTGCACACATTGGCTGAGGTGTTTCCTACATTATCACGTGACTAGCCGTCACAAGCGCTTTACTGGCTGTTGTGGAAGGCCTTATAGAAATAGAGTACTTTGCTTTTTCCATGTGACTTTGGGACAGCAAATCCCAGCAGGCCATTGGGGGGGGGGGGGGAGGGTAGGGGACCTACTTCTCCTCACCCGGAGTGCTTGTCCCAGCTGGATAGTGATGGTAACTGGGAAGCCCTGGGATTGGTGGGGGAGAGGGTGGGGGGAATGTTTCCCTCACTACCCACTCGGGAATGGCGAAGGACAGCGTGTCTTTACCCAGAGTGCAGTCCCCTCAACACCATCTCAAACCCATCTCTCCATTCTTTCATGGGCTTCACTGGCTGGGCCAGCATTTATTACCCATCCCTAATTGCCCTCCAGAAGGTGGTGATGAGCTGCCGTCTTGAGCCGCTGCAGCCCGTGTGGTGCAGGTACACCACTGTGCTGTTAGGGAGGGAGTTCCAGGATGTTGCCCCAGCGACAGTGAAGGAACGGCGATATATTTCCAAGTCAGGGTGGTGAGTGACTTGGAGGGGAACCTCCAGGTGGTGGGGTTCCCAGGTATCTGCTGCCCTTGTCCTTCTAGATGGTGGTGGTCGTGGGTTTGGAAGGTGCTGCCTCAGGAACCTTGGTGAGTTACTGCAGTGCATCTTGTAGACGGTACACACGGCTGCCACTGTGCATCGGTGGTGGAGGGAGTGAATGTTTAATGTGGTGGACAGGGTGCCGTTTTGTCCAGGATTGTGTCGAGCTTTTTGAGTGTTGTTGGAACCACACTCTCCCAGGACAAAGCTCCCCCTCGATTGTTACCCAGAGTGCCATGTTGACCAAATTGATCCACAGGCGAGGCTCAGTTCAAACGTTGACCAGGTTCACCCTAACCCACTCCCCGCGTTGGTAATATCCACATCCTGCCCGCTCCACCCCCACCCCCCTCACCTGTTTGTTCTCTAGTGGGATGAGCACTTTGTCCACGCACATCTCCAGGTCCTTAATGTAATCGGCCTCCGTTTGCAGCAGCTCCTCGATGACCTTTGCCCTCTTCTCCATCATCTTCTGCTCGGGGCGGTGTGGTGTGGCTGTGATTGGTGATGGCTCCGGGGGTGGGCGGTGGTCAGTGGATAAAAGCGTCATGTCTAGGAAGGGTTATAAGGAAAAAGCAGCTATGATTACCAAACAGCGCCAATCTCACTCCAGCAGAATGAAGACGCTCTTGTTCGAGAATCCAACGCCTTTGTTTTAAAGTTCATATCTTTGTTTGCAACTTTGCTCTCTTTGGTCATACCCTTGTCTATGAAAGAAGTAGAAGAGTTACATGAAAATAGTGCCTTTCACATCAACCAGACCTCTTGACGTGTTTTACAGCCAATGAATTATTTTTGAAGTTTAGTCACTGGTGGAATTTGGAAAACATGCGGCGAATTTGTGCACAGCAAGACCCCACATGATAATGACAAGATAATTTGTTTCTCTTAATGTTGATTGAGGGATGAATGTTGGCCAGGACAGCAGGTCGTGGGTCTCTGGAACTCTCTTCCTCAAAAGGCAGAGGAAGCAGAATCTTTGAATATTTTTAAGGCAGCGGTAGATAGATTCTTGATCAACAAGGGGGTGAAATGGGCGGCACGATGGCACAGCGGTTAGCACTACTGCCTCACAGCGCCAGGTACCCGGGTTCCATTCTGGCCTTGGGTGACCGTGTGGAGTCTGCACGTTCTCCCCGTGTCTGCGTGAGTTTCGTCCAGGTGCTCCGGTTTCCTCCCACAGCCCAAAGATGTGCAGGTTAGGTGGGGGGGGGGGGGGGGGGGGGGGGGGGGGGGGGACCAGGGTTATGGAGATAGGGCGGGGGACGGGGCCTAGTAGGGCGCACTTTCAGAGGATTGGTGCAGACTTGATGGGCTGACTGGCCCCCTTCTGCACTGTAGTGATTTCAGGCAATATTCTTCCACCCCACCCGCCGCAACATCACCATGGGCGGATGCAGACTACGTAAAGGTCCGTTGGCATTGGGCGGGAATGTCCAGTTGCAGGGCGGGTGCGGCCGGTGAATACCCTCCTCTATGAAAGGTTATCGGGGGCAGGCTAATATGGGATTGAGATTACAATCAGTTCAGCCGCCATCCGATTGAATATCAGAGCAGGCTCAAGCGACTGAGTGGCCAGGTCTAGCTCCAAATGCAAATGTTCGTGGCGTTCATAAAAGATGAAATGAGATAAAACAGAGGGGGATAGAGGAAGAGAAAGAGAAATGCGGGAGGTGGAAGATAGAGAAAGAGGGAATGACACGAACCAGAGCGGAGATCACAGCAGGTCTGACAGCAGCTGTGGAGAGAGGAGGGAGCGAACGTTTCCAGTCTGGACAACTCTTTGGTCAAAGCTGGGGAGAATTGGAAATGGGGTCAGATTTCTACTGTTGGGGGGGGGGGGGGTCTTCTTACCCTTCTTAGCCTTAATCACCCCCAGTTACATTCCCTTCATCTTTCTGTCCATGGCATCTTTGTCAATCTTCACCTGTCGCTAACCCCCTATCCAGACCCACCGTTCCACACTGCACCCCCACCCCCCCCCCCCCCCCCCCCCCCCCCCCCCCCCCCCCCCCCCACAGCAGTATAAATCTGACCCTATTTCCAGTTCTCCCCAGTTTTGACAAAGAGTCGTCCAGACTGGAAACGTTCGCTCCCTCCTCTCTCCACAGATGCTGTCAGACCTGCTGAGATAGTGCAGCGCTTTCTGTTTTTTTGTTTGTGAAACAATCTGTTCACCCTGTGTCCACCCTTCCCTCCTGTTCACGGGAAAGCTCACGGCCATTGCGGCTGTCACAGACAGAGCTCACGGTGATTTTAAACTGCTCAGCCCAGGACAGCAATCCTTCAGCAGATTAAGTCCCGTGAGCCATATGTGGGGTGTCTAATCCTGTTACCACCCACAAGTCACACGAGAGCCCCTCTATCCTCAGGCAGGGAGTTTAACTTGCAACGGGCTCCGTTCTAGTAATCTTGCCTTCCCATCGCAGCTCCTCGATTCTGCCCTCCTGGAATGTGACCCAATCTGTTCTGTGGCTCAGTTGTGTTACCAACACTCGCCCCATCGTGTCAGGTGCTTAAGATCATAAGAATTAAGGATTAGACCATTCAGCCCCTCAAGCCTGCACCACCATTCGACAAGATTATAACTAACCAGGGCAGCACGGTGACGCAGTGGGTTAGCATTGCTGCCTCACGGCGCCGAGGGTCCCAGGTTCGATCCCGGCTCTGGGTCACTGTCCGTGTGGAGTTTGCACAATCTCCCCGTGTCTGCGTGGGTTTCACCCCCCACAACACAAAGATGTGCAGGGTAGGTGGATTGGCCACGCTAAATTGCCCCTTAAGTGGAAAAAATGAATTGGGTACTCTAAATTTTTTTTATTTTTATAAATGATTATAACTAAACCTTTACCGCAACTCGTCTTTCCCACACAGATCCCAAATCCCTCGGTTCCTCCTCGTTCAATGAGATTACCTCTCATCCCTCTAAAACTCCAGATAGGTTCATTCGGCTTAGTCTCTCCTCTTAGAGCCATCCTTTCATCCTGGACCCGGCCCTGTAAACCTGTGCTGCTCTCCCCAAAGTATCTCTGCCTTTCGGATGAGAACAAGACTGTCCACAATACGACCGGTATTCTCACATCAATGCTCTGCACACACGCATCAGGACTTCCTCCAAGCTCCTTGCAGTAAAGACCAACTTACCATTTACTTTGCTGATTGACGTCCAGCTTTCTGTGACTGGAGAACCAGGTCGCCTACTTCCTCTGAATGCTAATATTTACAGGTCACTCACCATTTCAAATTATTCTGCATTTAAAGTCTCCACATCAGTGAATAACTTCACAAATCCCAGCAGTTACTCCACCCGCTGCCTTCCGGCCCCCTCACTTCATTTGTCCAGATTGTTTTGCAGCCTCCTCGCCTGGCTTTGTATCAGCAGCAAACTTGGACACTGTCGCTCCACTCAGTGAAGTTGTGGGTTCAAACCCACCCCAAAGAGGCTTGAGCACAGAACGCAGGCTGACAATCTCAGTGCAGTGCTGACGGAGTGCAGCACTGTCAGAGGGTCAGTACTGAGGGAGTGCTGCACTGTCAGAGGGTCAGTCCTGAGGGAGTGCTGCACTGTCAGAGGGTCAGTACTGAGGGAGTGCGGCACTGTCAGAGGGTCAGTACTGAGGGAGTGCCACACTGTCAGAGGGTCTGTACTGAGGGAGTGCGGCACTGTCAGAGGGTCAGTACTGAGAAAGTGCCGCACTGTCAGAGGGTCAGTACTGAGGGAGTGCTGCACTGTCAGAGGGTCTGTACTGAGGGAGTGCTGCACTGTCAGAGGGTCAGTACTGAGGGAGTGCTGCACTGTCAGAGGGTTAGTACTGAGGGAGTGCTGCACTGTCAGAGGGTCAGTACTGAGGGAGTGCGGCACTGTCAGAGGGTCAGTACTGAGGGAGTGCGGCACTGTCAGAGGGTCAGTACTGAGAAAGTGCCGCACTGTCAGAGGGTCAGTACTGAGGGAGTGCTGCACTGTCAGAGGGTCTGTACTGAGGGAGTGCTGCACTGTCAGAGGGTCAGTACTGAGGGAGTGCTGCACTGTCAGAGGGTTAGTACTGAGGGAGTGCTGCACTGTCAGAGGGTCAGTACTGAGGGAGTGCGGCACTGTCAGAGGGTCAGTACTGAGGGAGTGCCACACTGTCAGAGGGTCTGTACTGAGGGAGTGCTGCACTGTCAGAGGGTCAGTACTGAGGGAGTGCTGCACTGTCAGAGGGTTAGTACTGAGGGAGTGCTGCACTGTCAGAGGGTCAGTACTGAGGGAGTGCCACACTGTCAGAGGGTCTGTACTGAGGGAGTGCTGCACTGTCAGAGGGTCAGTACTGAGGGAGTGCCGCACTGTCAGAGGGTCAGTACTGAGGGAGTGCGACACTGTCAGAGGGTCAGTACTGGGGAAGAGCCGCACTGTCAGAGGGTCAGTACTGAGGGAGTGCTGCACTGTCAGAGGGTCAGTACTGAGGGAGTGCTGCATTGTCAGAGGGCCAGTACTGAGCGAGTGCTGCACTAGCAGAGGGTCAGTACTGGGGGAAGGCTGCACTGTCAGAGGGTCAGCACTGAGGGAGTGCCGCACTGTCAGAGGGTCAGTACTGAGGAGTGCTGCACTGTCAGAGGGTCAGTACTGAGGGAGTGCTGCACTAGCAGAGGGTCAGTACTGGGGGAAGGCTGCACTGTCAGAGGGTCAGTACTGAGGGAGTGCTGCACTGTCAGAGGGTCAGTACTGAGGAGTGCTGCACTGTCAGAGGGTCAGTACTGGGGGAAGGCTGCACTGTCAGAGGGTCAGTACTGAGGGAGTGCCGCACTGTCAGAGGGTCAGTACTGGGGGAAGGCTGCACTGTCAGAGGGTCAGTACTGAGGGAGTGCTGCATTGTCAGAGGGTCAGTACTGAGGGAGTGCTGCATTGTCAGAGGGTCAGTACTGAGGAGTGCTGCACTGTCAGAGGGTCAGTACTGAGGGAGTGCTGCACTGTCAGAGGGTCAGTACAGAATCATGAATTAGCTGTCCAGCCAGCTGAGCGAAACTCCCTTATATTGAATGAGATCTACAGGGTTGGTGTTGCTCCCTCAATCAACATCATCATCCTGGAAACAATTAGAATTCAGCAAATTGAGAAGTTGGGAAACACTTCTTCACACAACAGGTGTGGAATTCTACCCCACAAAAAGCTCAATCATTTTGGAGATGAATAGATTTTTCCTGGTCAGGGTTATGGAACCAAGGCTGCTGAATGAAATGGACGGATCAGCTGTGACCGATTGAACCAAGGCCGGATCTCCCTCCTCAGGAGGACATGAAAGATCCATTGAAACTGCTTCGAAGAGGAACAAGAGAGCTCCCTCTCCACCCCCACCCACCGTCTACTGGCTAGTCAATCAACATCATAAAAAACGATGACTTGGTCATGATCACGTTGTTGTTTGTGGAATCTTGCTGTGCACAAATTGGCTGCTGTGTTATTTCCTGCGTTACAGCAGTGTCTACAAGTTAAAAGTACCTCATTGGCTGTTTGTCATGTGGCTGCAAAAAGTGCTGATATAAATGCAAGTATATTTTAAACTCATTAAATGACAGAATAGGCTCGAGGGGCTGAATGGGCTCCACCTGTTTCTACGTCTCAATGCTGGAAAGCTGAACAAGTCCGACTTTGTTTTAAACAGTTGTCAAACTCATCCGATCCCCAGATTCCACAACACATCGCTGGTTAACACACTCCAGGCCATCCCCAGCCAGTGTTGGCAATGAACTCTAATATAGTAACTAATTGAACACACCATGTGGGAGTTGATCCCAGCAACGAACAAGCTAGCAGCTCTCCGGCTGTACTCCTGTAGACTTGTGCTGTGGAATTAGCCGTGACCCTAGCCAAGCTGTTCCTGTACAGCAACAACGCTGACATCTACCTGGCAATGTGGAAAATTACTCGGGTATGGGGTGGCCCAGTAGAACATAGAACATTACAGCGCAGTACAGGCACTTCGGCCCTCGATGTTGCGCCGACCTGTGAAACCACTCTAAAGCCCATCTACACTATATGTCTATCCAATGACCATTTGAATGCCCTTAGTGTTGGCGAGTCCACTACTGTTGCAGGCAGGGCATTCCACACCCTTACTGCTCTCTGAGTAAAGAACCTACCTCTGACATCTGTCTTATATCTATCTCCCCTCAATTTAAAGCTATGTCCCCTCGTGCTAGACATCACCATCCGAGGAAAAAGGCTCTCACTGTCCACCCTATCCAATCCTCTGATCATCTTGTATGCCTCAACTAAGTCACCTCTTAACCTTCTTCTCTCCAACGAAAACAGCCTCAAGTCCCTCAGCCTTTCCTCATAAGATCTTCCCTCCATACCAGGCAACATTCTGGTAAATCTCCTCTGTACCCTTTCCAATACTTCCACATCCTTCCTATAATACGGCGACCAGAATTGCACGCAATACTCCAATCAGCGGCCGCACCAGAGTTTTGTACAGCTGCAACATGACCTCATGGCTCCGAAACTCAATCCCTCTACCAATAAAAGCTAACACACCGTACGCCTTCTTAACAACCCTCTCAACCTGGGTGGCAACTTTCAGGGATCTATGTACATGGACACCGAGATCTCTCTGCTCATCCACACTGCCAAGAATCTTACCATTAGCCCAGTACTCTGTCTTCCTGTTATTCCTTCCAAAATGAATCACCTCACACTTTTCTGCATTAAACTCCATTTGTCACCTCTCAGCCCAGCGCTGCAGCTTATCTATGTGGTTGGCACTGCTGCCTCACAGCGTCCCGGACCCGGGTTCGAATCCTGCCTCGGGTGACTGTGCAGAGTCTGCACGTTCTCCCCGCCTCTGCGTGGGTTTCCTCCGGGTGCTCCGGTTTCCTCCCACAGTCCAAAGATGAGCAGTTTAGGTGGATTGGCCGTGATAAATTGCCGCTTGGGGCAAAAGGTTAGTTGGGGTTAATGGGATAAGGATGGGGTGTTGAGCCTGCTCACGGGTGTTCATTGGGTTCCGCCAGGGTCATTCAGCTCCTGACCTCATTACAGCCTTGGTTCCAAAATGGACAAAAGAGCTGAACCCCGGAGGGGAGGGGAGAGCGACTGTCCTTGACATCAAGGCAGCATTGGAAAAACTGGAGTCAATGGGAATCATGGGGGAAAACTCTCCGCATTCTTGGCACAAAGGAAGGTGGTTGTGGTGGTTGGAGGTCAATCATCTCAGCTCCAGGACATCACTGCAGGAGTTCCTCAGGGGAGTGTCCTCGGCCCAACCATCTTCAGCTGCTTCATCAATGACCTTCCCTTCCATCATAAGGCCAGAAATGTGAATGTTCGTTGATGACTGCACAATCTTCAGCACCATTCATGATTCCTCAGATACTGAAACATTCCACATACAAATGCAGCAAGACTTGGATATCCAAGTTTGGGCTGATGGGTGACAAATACCAAGTGCACCAGCCAATGACCATCTCCAACAATAGGAAATCTAACCATTTCCCGAAGACATTCCCGATGGCCTTATCATCGCTGAATCCACAATATCCTGGGGTTACCGACCAGAACCTGAACTGGACCCAGCCACACAAATACTGTGGTTACAAGAGCAGGTGAGAGGCTGGAGATCGTATGATTGGTTACTCAAATCCTGACGTGGGGCCTGTGCACCACCTACATGGCACAAGTCAGGCGTGTGATGGGCCATCTCCACTTGCCTGGATGACTGCAAGCTTGCTGAGTTGGTCTGTAAAGGGACCATATAAATGCACACTCTTGTTGTTGTTGCAACACCAAACTCTTGAGAATGGGAAACTAAGCTGCTGCTTAGGGAGTGGCTCTGGAGTAAAAACAGATTAAGATATGATTTACCCTCCTGCCCTCAGGGGACTAATCAAACCAGTTCCACAGGAGGTGTCTCTTTCTCGAGTACAGGGCAGGTGTGTGATGCAAGGTAAGGAGTGGGTGGCGATGGGAATGCAGTGGCCTCCCATGTCAGCGGAAGATGCTGGTCTACTGTTGCGGGAAAGGCTGAGGAGAGGAAGGGGTTAAAACCTGTTCCCCCATTGAAACCACAATCTGGGAGAGAAATGTCTGGGGACACGAGATCTCTTTTCTCACATGGGCGATTTACAGCACGGAAACAGGCCGTTTTGCTGCAGTTTGTAATCCACGCGAGGTTCCTCCAATCAGTCACTTTGGACGCGATTTAACAGAAATGTAGAGTCGCGTGCCGAGAGCGTTTAGCTGGGTGTTTCCCAGTGCCGGCAGCGTCGCGAACGATCCCGCTATCAAACGGGACTCGGCTTCATTCCGGGGCCTCGGCGAGGAACGGCCCCTCGATGCTGCACTCAGTCCCATTTCCTGCATGAACGACCTCCCCTCGCCAGAGATCATCGGGGCGACATTTTTAAATGGTGTCCCAATCTCAAGACCCCATCCCAACTCATTTATAAGGGGGTCATCGTGCCCCCGCACCTCACCTCACGAGGGTAGAACACCCCCAAGCCCGATCCACAGCGCGGGCAAAATACTCCTGGCAGTGCCAGGAGTCCCCATATCACCTGGGAGACCTCCCCCAAGTGCCAGTTCACCTAGTCCACGTTGGTGGAGACCAGTACTAACTGGTGCTCGCGCGGGGTCTCGGAGACACGGGGTTAGATCCCGTGCCTTTTGTAACTCGGCCTACCTGCTCACTTTACTTTGCAGATTTGGGTCCCGCCCAAGGTAGGTGGGATCCAGATTG
>NC_092722.1:191767555-191834519 GCF_047496885.1 Scyliorhinus torazame
CACGCTTCAGTAGCCTGAGAGGTGAAACCCCAATGTTTGTAAACATTGACCACATTTGGGCAGCATGGTAGCACAGTGGTTAGCACTGTTGCTTCACAGCACCGGGGTCCCAGGTTCAATTCCCCGCTTGGGTGACTGTCTGTGCGGAGTCTGCACGTTCTCCCCGTGTCTGCGTGGGTTTCCTCCGGGTGCTCCGGTTTCCTCCCACAAGTCCCGAAATTTGGACATTCTGAATTCTCCCTCAGTGTACCGGACAGGCGCCGGAATTGGTGACTAGGGGCTTTTCACAGTGTACTTCATTGCACTGCTAATGTAAGCCTGCTTGTGACACTAACAAAGATTATTCTGATTTTCAAAAAGAGGTAAGTGCAGTGAAATCCCACCCTTGAGTGATTGAAATGCATTTACATCTCTTTGATGTGGTCAATGTTTACACACACGGGGGTTTCACCACTTCAGCCACTGAAGCGTGAAGGGATATGAATGGATCAGAGCTGACGGTGGGCTGTCAATCAAAGACCACTACTGGAATGCTATGAATGGCTTGCAGTTAATGGCCTGTGGAAACCAGACACAGCTACTCCCCATGAACACATGGAGCTGCTAGGTAAGTATTACAGCTATAATGCTTCCCACTGCCACCCCTCCCCCCTCTCTGAACTGCTCTCTAGCTTCCAGACAGGGGTCCATTTTCTGGGTAGAGTGGGTCTATGTGATGAGGGTCCTTTAGGCAGAGGGTTCCTGCAGGGAATTCCTCTATTACAGGGACCGCGAGGGGTCGCCATATTACAGGGCGCCCTGTCTGCTAGAGGAGGCGTGGGCAGGCAGTGTATTGTTGGGAGGGGTGGGGTTTGGATGGTCTCTACCAGCGTGGCCCTGGCATGGAGGACCTCACGTTGGCCAAGGGGGCAACCGTTGCCATTAAGCTCATTGAAATACGCAGATCTGGATCTCACCGGGCAAGGCCACGGTGCAGATCGCGCCGCGCGGAGCGAGTCGGGTTGCTCGGAGTCGGACCCCGCGCAGACCCCAATTTGGGGGTCTCACGCGATTCACCCGTTGCACCCGGACCGCGCATTCCTCCCAGAGAGAGGCTCTTCCCTCCGGTGCGGCCGGGAAAGAGTCCAGAACAAGGGGGGGGGGGGGGGGGGGGCAGGACCTGGAAATGAGAGACAGGTTGTTCAGGACTGTTGTCAGGAAACACTTTGTCACATAAAGGGTCGAGAAAACCTGAAGTTCCTCCGTTAAAAAGCTGTTGATGCTCGGGGTCAACAGAAAATGTTACACCTTTGATAGGTAAGGATATGAAAGGTACAGAACACTGGCCCAGGTATGGGGTGACACGGTGGCATAGTGGTTAGCACGGTTGCTTCACAGCGCCAGGGTCCCGGGTTCGATTCCCGGCTTGGGTCACTGTCTGTGCGGAGTCTGCACGTTCTCTCCGGGTCTGCGTGGGTTTCCTCCGGGTGCTCCAGTTTCCTCCCACAAGTCCCAAAGATGTGCAGGTTAGGTGGATTGGCCATGATAAATTGCCCCTTAGTGTCCAAAGATGTGTAGGTTAGCTGGGGTTCCAGGGACAGGGTAGGGGAACGGGCCTGGGTGCGGTGCTCTTTGGGAGGGTCAGTGTATTCTCGATGGGCAGAATGGCCTCCTAGACTGTAGGGACTGTACAATTCCTCTATAACAATGGTGGAGAGATGTAAATTTGATCTGGATAATCCTTTGAAGTCCTTGAATGGCCTCCTCCTGTTGCAAAGCGAGTTGAATGCTGGCAGAGTGCCAGGTCATGATTACATTGAGTTGAAGAGAATCTTGACGGTACCTATGCTGTCCGTTGTACTCCAGTTCACCGAGCAGACGTCTGGAAACCTCGATAACTGTGTGAATGTTTCCAAAGAGAGCATCGCAATCCACCTGCTGTAACTGAGAACAGAGGGGAAAACTGTTAAGATGGTGACAGGACCAGGCACTGTCCTACCCCTCCGCTCCCCTTTTATCACCTTCCCCCACTCTGCCCCACCATGGGAAGGGCCCCCGCACTGTCAGAGGGTCAGTGCTGAGGGAGTGCTGCACTGCCAGAGAGTCAGTACTGAGGGAGTGCTGCATTGTCAGAGGGTCAGTACTGAGGGAGTGCCGCACTGTCAGACGGTCAGTACTGAGGGCGCGCCGCACTGTCAGAGGGTCAGTACTGAGGGAGTGCCGCACTGTCAGAAGTTGAGTACTGAGGGAGTGCTGCACTGTCAGCGGGTCAGTACTGAGGGGGTGCTGCACTGTCAGAGGGTCAGTACTGAGGGAGTGCTGCACTGTCAGAGGGTCAGTACTGAGGGTGGGCTGCACTGTCAGAGGGTCAGTACTGAGGGAGTGCCGCACTGTCAGAGGGTCAGTACTGAGGGTGTGCTGCACTGTCAGAGGGTCAGTACTGAGGGAGTGCTGCACTGTCAGAGGGTCAGTTCTGAGGGAGTGCCGCACTGTCAGAGGGTCAGTACTGAGGGAGTGCCGCACTGTCAGAGGGTCAGTTCTGAGGGAGTGCCGCACTGTCAGAGGGTCAGTACCGAGGGAGTGCTGCACTGTTAGAGGGTCAGTACTGAGGGAGTGCTGCATTTCAGAGGGTCAGTGCTGAGGGAGTGCCGCACTGTCAGAGGGTCAGTACTGAGGGAGTGCTGCACTGTCAGAGGGTCAGTACTGAGGGAGTGCTGCACTGTCAGAGGGTCAGCACTGAGAGAGCGCCGCACTGTCAGAGGGTCAGTAGTGAGGGAGTGCTGCACTGTCAGAGGGTCAGTACTGAGGGAGTGCTGCACTGTCAGGGGGTCAGTACTGAGGGAGTGCCGCACTGTCAGAGGGTCAGTACTGAGGGAGTGCCGCACTGTCAGAGAGTCAGTACTGAGGGAGTGCCGCACTGTCAGAGGGTCAGTACTGAGGGAGTGCCGCACTGTCAGAGGGTCAGTACTGAGGGAGTGCCGCACTGTCAGAGGGTCAGTACTGAGGGAGTGCCGCACTGTCAGAGGGTCAGTACTGAGGGAGTGCCGCACTGTCAGAGGGTCAGTACTGAGGGAGTGCCGCACTGTCAGAGGGTCAGTACTGAGGGAGTGCTGCATTGTCAGAGGGTCAGTACTGAGGGAGTGCCGCACTGTCAGGTGGTCAGTACTGAGGGAGTGCTGCACTGTCAGAGGGTCAGTACTGAGGGAGTGCTGCACTCTCAGAGGGTCAGTACTGAGGGAGTGCTGCACTGTCAGAGGGTCAGTACTGAGGGGGTGCTGCACTGTCAGAGGGTCGGTACTGAGGGAGTGCCGCACTGTCAGAGGGTCAGTACTGAGGGAGTGCTGCACTGCCAGAGGGTCAGTACTGAGGGGGTGCTGCACTGTCAGAGGGTCGGTACTGAGGGAGTGCCGCACTGTCAGAGGGTCAGTACTGAGGGAGTGCTGCACTGTCAGAGGGTCAGTACTGAGGGAGTGACGCACTGTCAGAGGGTCAGTACTGAGGGAGTGCTGCACTGTCAGAGGGTCAGTACTGAGGGAGTGCTGCACTGTCAGAGGGTCAGTACTGAGGGAGTGCTGCACTGTCAGAGGGTCAGTACTGAGGGAGTGCTGCACTGTCAGAGGGTCAGTACTGAGGGAATGCCGCACTGTCAGAGGGTCAGTACTGAGGGAGTGCTGCACTGTCAGAGGGTCAGTACTGAGGGAGTGCCGCACTGTCAGAGGGTCAGTACTGAGGGAGTGCTGCACTGTCAGAGGGTCAGTACTGAGGGAATGCCGCACTGTCAGAGGGTCAGTACTGAGGGAGTGCTGCACTGTCAGAGGGTCAGTACTGAGGGAGTGCTGCACTGTCAGAGGGTCAGTACTGAGGGAGTGCCGCACTGTTGGTGATGCTGGTTTGTTAATGGTTGTTTACTGTCTGCTCCTTCAGGTGGATGGTGAAGATTCTGAGCTTTGTATCAATGAAGAGCATTGGTGATGATCTCAGTGTCCTGACCGATCAACATGACAAAAATAGATGATCTGTTCAATGCTGTTTGTGGTGTCTTGCTGTGCACACATTGGCTGAGGTGTTTCCTACATTATCACGTGACTAGCCGTCACAAGCGCTTTACTGGCTGTTGTGGAAGGCCTTATAGAAATAGAGTACTTTGCTTTTTCCATGTGACTTTGGGACAGCAAATCCCAGCAGGCCATTGGGGGGGGGGGGCGGAGGGGTAGGGGACCTACTTCTCCTCACCCGGAGTGCTTGTCCCAGCTGGATAGTGATGGTAACTGGGAAAGCCCTGGGATTGGTGGGGGAGAGGGTGGGAGGAATGTTTCCCTCACTACCCACTCGGGAATGGCGAAGGACAGCGTGTCTTTACCCAGAGTGCAGTCCCCTCAACACCATCTCAAACCCATCTCTCCATTCTTTCATGGGCTTCACTGGCTGGGCCAGCATTTATTACCCATCCCTAATTGCCCTCCAGAAGGTGGTGATGAGCTGCCGTCTTGAGCCGCTGCAGCCCGTGTGGTGCAGGTACGCCACTGTGCTGTTAGGGAGGGAGTTCCAGGATGTTGCCCCAGCGACAGTGAAGGAACGGCGATATATTTCCAAGTCAGGGTGGTGAGTGACTTGGAGGGGAACCTCCAGGTGGTGGGGTTCCCAGGTATCTGCTGCCCTTGTCCTTCTAGATGGTGGTGGTCGTGGGTTTGGAAGGTGCTGCCTCAGGAACCTTGGTGAGTTACTGCAGTGCATCTTGTAGACGGTACACACGGCTGCCACTGTGCATCGGTGGTGGAGGGAGTGAATGTTTAATGTGGTGGACAGGGTGCCGTTTTGTCCAGGATTGTGTCGAGCTTTTTGAGTGTTGTTGGAACCACACTCTCCCAGGACAAAGCTCCCCCTCGATTGTTACCCAGAGTGCCATGTTGACCAAATTGATCCACAGGCGAGGCTCAGTTCAAACGTTGACCAGGTTCACCCTAACCCACTCCCCGCGTTGGTAATATCCACATCCTGCCCGCTCCACCCCCACCCCCCTCACCTGTTTGTTCTCTAGTGGGATGAGCACTTTGTCCACGCACATCTCCAGGTCCTTAATGTAATCGGCCTCCGTTTGCAGCAGCTCCTCGATGACCTTTGCCCTCTTCTCCATCATCTTCTGCTCGGGGCGGTGTGGTGTGGCTGTGATTGGTGATGGCTCCGGGGGTGGGCGGTGGTCAGTGGATAAAAGCGTCATGTCTAGGAAGGGTTATAAGGAAAAAGCAGCTATGATTACCAAACAGCGCCAATCTCACTCCAGCAGAATGAAGACGCTCTTGTTCGAGAATCCAACGCCTTTGTTTTAAAGTTCATATCTTTGTTTGCAACTTTGCTCTCTTTGGTCATACCCTTGTCTATGAAAGAAGTAGAAGAGTTACATGAAAATAGTGCCTTTCACATCAACCAGACCTCTTGACGTGTTTTACAGCCAATGAATTATTTTTGAAGTTTAGTCACTGGTGGAATTTGGAAAACATGCGGCGAATTTGTGCACAGCAAGACCCCACATGATAATGACAAGATAATTTGTTTCTCTTAATGTTGATTGAGGGATGAATGTTGGCCAGGACAGCAGGTCGTGGGTCTCTGGAACTCTCTTCCTCAAAAGGCAGAGGAAGCAGAATCTTTGAATATTTTTAAGGCAGCGGTAGATAGATTCTTGATCAACAAGGGGGTGAAATGGGCGGCACGATGGCACAGCGGTTAGCACTACTGCCTCACAGCGCCAGGTACCCGGGTTCCATTCTGGCCTTGGGTGACCGTGTGGAGTCTGCACGTTCTCCCCGTGTCTGCGTGAGTTTCGTCCAGGTGCTCCGGTTTCCTCCCACAGCCCAAAGATGTGCAGGTTAGGTGGGGGGGGGGGGGGGGGGGGGGGGGGAGAGACGGGGGGGGGGGGACCAGGGTTATGGAGATAGGGCGGGGGACGGGGCCTAGTAGGGCGCACTTTCAGAGGATTGGTGCAGACTTGATGGGCTGACTGGCCCCCTTCTGCACTGTAGTGATTTCAGGCAATATTCTTCCACCCCACCCGCCGCAACATCACCATGGGCGGATGCAGACTACGTAAAGGTCCGTTGGCATTGGGCGGGAATGTCCAGTTGCAGGGCGGGTGCGGCCGGTGAATACCCTCCTCTATGAAAGGTTATCGGGGGCAGGCTAATATGGGATTGAGATTACAATCAGTTCAGCCGCCATCCGATTGAATATCAGAGCAGGCTCAAGCGACTGAGTGGCCAGGTCTAGCTCCAAATGCAAATGTTCGTGGCGTTCATAAAAGATGAAATGAGATAAAACAGAGGGGATAGAGGAAGAGAAAGAGAAATGCGGGAGGTGGAAGATAGAGAAAGAGGGAATGACACGAACCAGAGCGGAGATCACAGCAGGTCTGACAGCAGCTGTGGAGAGAGGAGGGAGCGAACGTTTCCAGTCTGGACAACTCTTTGGTCAAAGCTGGGGAGAATTGGAAATGGGGTCAGATTTCTACTGTTGGGGGGGGGGGGTCTTCTTACCCTTCTTAGCCTTAATCACCCCCAGTTACATTCCCTTCATCTTTCTGTCCATGGCATCTTTGTCAATCTTCACCTGTCGCTAACCCCCTATCCAGACCCACCGTTCCACACTGCACCCCCCACCCCCCCCCCCCCCCCCCCCCCCCCACAGCAGTATAAATCTGACCCTATTTCCAGTTCTCCCCAGTTTTGACAAAGAGTCGTCCAGACTGGAAACGTTCGCTCCCTCCTCTCTCCACAGATGCTGTCAGACCGGCTGAGATAGTGCAGCGCTTTCTGTTTTTTGTTTGTGAAACAATCTGTTCACCCTGTGTCCACCCTTCCCTCCTGTTCACGGGAAAGCTCACGGCCATTGCGGCTGTCACAGACAGAGCTCACGGTGATTTTAAACTGCTCAGCCCAGGACAGCAATCCTTCAGCAGATTAAGTCCCGTGAGCCATATGTGGGGTGTCTAATCCTGTTACCACCCACAAGTCACACGAGAGCCCCTCTATCCTCAGGCAGGGAGTTTAACTTGCAACGGGCTCCGTTCTAGTAATCTTGCCTTCCCATCGCAGCTCCTCGATTCTGCCCTCCTGGAATGTGACCCAATCTGTTCTGTGGCTCAGTTGTGTTACCAACACTCGCCCCATCGTGTCAGGTGCTTAAGATCATAAGAATTAAGGATTAGACCATTCAGCCCCTCGAGCCTGCACCACCATTCGACAAGATTATAACTAAACAGGGCAGCACGGTGACGCAGTGGGTTAGCCCTGCTGCCTCACGGCGCCGAGGTCCCAGGTTCGATCCCGGCTCTGGGTCACTGTCCGTGTGGAGTTTGCACAATCTCCCCGTGTCTGCGTGGGTTTCACCCCCACAACACAAAGATGTGCAGGGTAGGTGGACTGGCCACGCTAAATTGCCCCTTAAGTGGAAAAAATGAATTGGGTACTCTAAATTTTTTTTATTTTTATAAATGATTATAACTAAACCTTTACCGCAACTCGTCTTTCCCACACAGATCCCCAAATCCCTCGGTTCCTCCTCGTTCAATGAGATTACCTCTCATCCCTCTAAAACTCCAGATAGGTTCATTCGGCTTAGTCTCTCCTCTTAGAGCCATCCTTTCATCCTGGACCCGGCCCTGTAAACCTGTGCTGCTCTCCCCAAAGTATCTCTGCCTTTCGGATGAGAACAAGACTGTCCACAATACGACCGGTATTCTCACATCAATGCTCTGCACACACGCATCAGGACTTCCTCCAAGCTCCTTGCAGTAAAGACCAACTTACCATTTACTTTGCTGATTGACGTCCAGCTTTCTGTGACTGGAGAACCAGGTCGCCTACTTCCTCTGAATGCTAATATTTACAGGTCACTCACCATTTCAAATTATTCTGCATTTAAAGTCTCCACATCAGTGAATAACTTCACAAATCCCAGCAGTTACTCCACCCGCTGCCTTCCGGCCCCCTCACTTCATTTGTCCAGATTGTTTTGCAGCCTCCTCGCCTGGCTTTGTATCAGCAGCAAACTTGGACACTGTCGCTCCACTCAGTGAAGTTGTGGGTTCAAACCCACCCCAAAGAGGCTTGAGCACAGAACGCAGGCTGACAATCTCAGTGCAGTGCTGACGGAGTGCAGCACTGTCAGAGGGTCAGTACTGAGGGAGTGCTGCACTGTCAGAGGGTCAGTCCTGAGGGAGTGCGGCACTGTCAGAGGGTCAGTACTGAGGGAGTGCGGCACTGTCAGAGGGTCAGTACTGAGAAAGTGCCGCACTGTCAGAGGGTCAGTACTGAGGGAGTGCTGCACTGTCAGAGGGTCTGTACTGAGGGAGTGCTGCACTGTCAGAGGGTCAGTACTGAGGGAGTGCTGCACTGTCAGAGGGTTAGTACTGAGGGAGTGCTGCACTGTCAGAGGGTCAGTACTGAGGGAGTGCGGCACTGTCAGAGGGTCAGTACTGAGGGAGTGCCACACTGTCAGAGGGTCTGTACTGAGGGAGTGCTGCACTGTCAGAGGGTCAGTACTGAGGGAGTGCTGCACTGTCAGAGGGTTAGTACTGAGGGAGTGCTGCACTGTCAGAGGGTCAGTACTGAGGGAGTGCCACACTGTCAGAGGGTCTGTACTGAGGGAGTGCTGCACTGTCAGAGGGTCAGTACTGAGGGAGTGCCGCACTGTCAGAGGGTCAGTACTGAGGGAGTGCGACACTGTCAGAGGGTCAGTACTGGGGGAGAGCCGCACTGTCCGAGGGTCAGTACTGAGGGAGTGCTGCATTGTCAGAGGGCCAGTACTGAGCGAGTGCTGCACTAGCAGAGGGTCAGTACTGGGGGAAGGCTGCACTGTCAGAGGGTCAGCACTGAGGGAGTGCCGCACTGTCAGAGGGTCAGTACTGAGGAGTGCTGCACTGTCAGAGGGTCAGTACTGAGGGAGTGCTGCACTAGCAGAGGGTCAGTACTGAGGAGTGCTGCACTGTCAGAGGGTCAGTACTGAGGGAGTGCTGCACTAGCAGAGGGTCAGTACTGGGGGAAGGCTGCACTGTCAGAGGGTCAGTACTGAGGGAGTGCTGCACTGTCAGAGGGTCAGTACTGAGGAGTGCTGCACTGTCAGAGGGTCAGTACTGGGGGAAGGCTGCACTGTCAGAGGGTCAGTACTGAGGGAGTGCCGCAGTGTCAGAGGGTCAGTACTGAGGGAGTGCTGCACTGTCAGAGGGTCAGTACTGAGGGAGTGCCGCACTGTCAGAGGGTCAGTACTGGGGGAAGGCTGCACTGTCAGAGGGTCAGTACTGAGGGAGTGCTGCATTGTCAGAGGGTCAGTACTGAGGGAGTGCTGCATTGTCAGAGGGTCAGTACTGAGGGAGTGCTGCACTGTCAGAGGGTCAGTACTGGGGGAAGGCTGCACTGTCAGAGGGTCAGTACTGAGGGAGTGCCGCACTGTCAGAGGGTCAGTACTGAGGGAGTGCTGCACTGTCAGAGGGTTAGTACTGAGGGAGTGCTGCACTGTCAGAGGGTCAGTACTGAGGGAGTGCGGCACTGTCAGAGGGTCAGTACTGAGGAGTGCTGCACTGTCAGAGGGTCAGTACTGGGGGAAGGCTGCACTGTCAGAGGGTCTGTACTGAGGGAGTGCTGCACTGTCAGAGGGTCAGTACTGAGGGAGTGCTGCACTGTCAGAGGGTTAGTACTGAGGGAGTGCTGCACTGTCAGAGGGTCAGTACTGAGGGAGTGCGGCACTGTCAGAGGGTCAGTACTGAGGGAGTGCCACACTGTCAGAGGGTCTGTACTGAGGGAGTGCTGCACTGTCAGAGGGTCAGTACTGAGGGAGTGCCGCACTGTCAGAGGGTTAGTACTGAGGGAGTGCTGCACTGTCAGAGGGTCAGTACTGAGGGAGTGCCACACTGTCAGAGGGTCTGTACTGAGGGAGTGCTGCACTGTCAGAGGGTCAGTACTGAGGGAGTGCCGCACTGTCAGAGGGTCAGTACTGAGGGAGTGCGACACTGTCAGAGGGTCAGTACTGGGGGAGAGCCGCATTGTCAGAGGGTCAGTACTAAGGGAGTGCTGCACTGTCAGAGGGTCAGTACTGAGGGAGTGCTGCATTGTCAGAGGGCCAGTACTGAGCGAGTGCTGCACTAGCAGAGGGTCAGTACTGGGGGAAGGCTGCACTGTCAGAGGGTCAGCACTGAGGGAGTGCCGCACTGTCAGAGGGTCAGTACTGAGGAGTGCTGCACTGTCAGAGGGTCAGTACTGAGGGAGTGCTGCACTAGCAGAGGGTCAGTACTGAGGAGTGCTGCACTGTCAGAGGGTCAGTACTGAGGGAGTGCTGCACTAGCAGAGGGTCAGTACTGGGGGAAGGCTGCACTGTCAGAGGGTCAGTACTGAGGGAGTGCTGCATTGTCAGAGGGTCAGTACTGAGGGAGTGCTGCATTGTCAGAGGGTCAGTACTGAGGGAGTGCTGCACTGTCAGAGGGTCAGTACAGAATCATGAATTAGCTGTCCAGCCAGCTGAGCGAAACTCCCTTATATTGAATGAGATCTACAGGGTTGGTGTTGCTCCCTCAATCAACATCATCATCCTGGAAACAATTAGAATTCAGCAAATTGAGAAGTTGGGAAACACTTCTTCACACAACAGGTGTGGAATTCTACCCCACAAAAAGCTCAATCATTTTGGAGATGAATAGATTTTTCCTGGTCAGGGTTATGGAACCAAGGCTGCTGAATGAAATGGACGGATCAGCTGTGACCGATTGAACCAAGGCCGGATCTCCCTCCTCAGGAGGACATGAAAGATCCATTGAAACTGCTTCGAAGAGGAACAAGAGAGCTCCCTCTCCACCCCCACCCACCGTCTACTGGCTAGTCAATCAACATCATAAAAAACGATGACTTGGTCATGATCACGTTGTTGTTTGTGGAATCTTGCTGTGCACAAATTGGCTGCTGTGTTATTTCCTGCGTTACAGCAGTGTCTACAAGTTAAAAGTACCTCATTGGCTGTTTGTCATGTGGCTGCAAAAAGTGCTGATATAAATGCAAGTATATTTTAAACTCATTAAATGACAGAATAGGCTCGAGGGGCTGAATGGGCTCCACCTGTTTCTACGTCTCAATGCTGGAAAGCTGAACAAGTCCGACTTTGTTTTAAACAGTTGTCAAACTCATCCGATCCCCAGATTCCACAACACATCGCTGGTTAACACACTCCAGGCCATCCCCAGCCAGTGTTGGCAATGAACTCTAATATAGTAACTAATTGAACACACCATGTGGGAGTTGATCCCAGCAACGAACAAGCTAGCAGCTCTCCGGCTGTACTCCTGTAGACTTGTGCTGTGGAATTAGCCGTGACCCTAGCCAAGCTGTTCCTGTACAGCAACAACGCTGACATCTACCTGGCAATGTGGAAAATTACTCGGGTATGGGGTGGCCCAGTAGAACATAGAACATTACAGCGCAGTACAGGCACTTCGGCCCTCGATGTTGCGCCGACCTGTGAAACCACTCTAAAGCCCATCTACACTATATGTCTATCCAATGACCATTTGAATGCCCTTAGTGTTGGCGAGTCCACTACTGTTGCAGGCAGGGCATTCCACACCCTTACTGCTCTCTGAGTAAAGAACCTACCTCTGACATCTGTCTTATATCTATCTCCCCTCAATTTAAAGCTATGTCCCCTCGTGCTAGACATCACCATCCGAGGAAAAAGGCTCTCACTGTCCACCCTATCCAATCCTCTGATCATCTTGTATGCCTCAACTAAGTCACCTCTTAACCTTCTTCTCTCCAACGAAAACAGCCTCAAGTCCCTCAGCCTTTCCTCATAAGATCTTCCCTCCATACCAGGCAACATTCTGGTAAATCTCCTCTGTACCCTTTCCAATACTTCCACATCCTTCCTATAATACGGCGACCAGAATTGCACGCAATACTCCAAATGCGGCCGCACCAGAGTTTTGTACAGCTGCAACATGACCTCATGGCTCCGAAACTCAATCCCTCTACCAATAAAAGCTAACACACCGTACGCCTTCTTAACAACCCTCTCAACCTGGGTGGCAACTTTCAGGGATCTATGTACATGGACACCGAGATCTCTCTGCTCATCCACACTGCCAAGAATCTTACCATTAGCCCAGTACTCTGTCTTCCTGTTATTCCTTCCAAAATGAATCACCTCACACTTTTCTGCATTAAACTCCATTTGTCACCTCTCAGCCCAGCGCTGCAGCTTATCTATGTGGTTGGCACTGCTGCCTCACAGCGTCCCGGACCCGGGTTCGAATCCTGCCTCGGGTGACTGTGCAGAGTCTGCACGTTCTCCCCGCCTCTGCGTGGGTTTCCTCCGGGTGCTCCGGTTTCCTCCCACAGTCCAAAGATGAGCAGTTTAGGTGGATTGGCCATGATAAATTGCCGCTTGGGGCAAAAGGTTAGTTGGGGTTAATGGGATAAGGATGGGGTGTTGAGCCTGCTCACGGATGTTCATTGGGTTCCGCCAGGGTCATTCAGCTCCTGACCTCATTACAGCCTTGGTTCCAAAATGGACAAAAGAGCTGAACCCCGGAGGGGAGGGGAGAGTGACTGTCTTTGACATCAAGGCAGCATTGGAAAAACTGGAGTCAATGGGAATCATGGGGGAAAACTCTCCGCATTCTTGGCACAAAGGAAGGTGGTTGTGGTGGTTGGAGGTCAATCATCTCAGCTCCAGGACATCACTGCAGGAGTTCCTCAGGGGAGTGTCCTCGGCCCAACCATCTTCAGCTGCTTCATCAATGACCTTCCCTTCCATCATAAGGCCAGAAATGTGAATGTTCGTTGATGACTGCACAATCTTCAGCACCATTCATGATTCCTCAGATACTGAAACATTCCACATACAAATGCAGCAAGACTTGGATATCCAAGTTTGGGCTGATGGGTGACAAATACCAAGTGCACCAGCCAATGACCATCTCCAACAATAGGAAATCTAACCATTTCCCGAAGACATTCCCGATGGCCTTATCATCGCTGAATCCACAACATCCTGGGGTTATCGACCAGAACCTGAACTGGACCCAGCCACACAAATACTGTGGTTACAAGAGCAGGTGAGAGGCTGGAGATCGTATGATTGGTTACTCAAATCCTGACGTGGGCCTGTGCACCACCTACATGGCACAAGTCAGGCGTGTGATGGGCCATCTCCACTTGCCTGGATGACTGCAAGCTTGCTGAGTTGGTCTGTAAAGGGACCATATAAATGCACACTCTTGTTGTTGTTGCAACACCAAACTCTTGAGAATGGGAAACTAAGCTGCTGCTTAGGGAGTGGCTCTGGAGTAAAAACAGATTAAGATATGATTTACCCTCCTGCCCTCAGGGGACTAATCAAACCAGTTCCACAGGAGGTGTCTATTTCTCGAGTACAGGGCAGGTGTGTGATGCAAGGTAAGGATTGGGTGGCGATGGGAATGCAGTGGCCTCCCATGTCAGCGGAAGATGCTGGTCTACTGTTGCGGGAAAGGCTGAGGAGAGGAAGGGGTTAAAACCTGTTCCCCCATTGAAACCACAATCTGGGAGAGAAATGTCTGGGGACACGAGATCTCTTTTCTCACATGGGCGATTTACAGCACGGAAACAGGCCGTTTTGCTGCAGTTTGTAATCCACGCGAGGTTCCTCCAATCAGTCACTTTGGACGCGATTTAACAGAAATGTAGAGTCGCGTGCCGAGAGCGTTTAGCTGGGTGTTTCCCAGTGCCGGCAGCGTCGCGAACGATCCCGCTATCAAACGGGACTCGGCTTCATTCCGGGGCCTCGGCGAGGAACGGCCCCTCGATGCTGCACTCAGTCCCATTTCCTGCATGAACGACCTCCCCTCGCCAGAGATCATCGGGGCGACATTTTTAAATGGTGTCCCAATCTCAAGACCCCATCCCAACTCATTTATAAGGGGGTCATCGTGCCCCCGCACCTCACCTCACGAGGGTAGAACACCCCCAAGCCCGATCCACAGCGCGGGCAAAATACTCCTGGCAGTGCCAGGAGTCCCCATATCACCTGGGAGACCTCCCCCAAGTGCCAGTTCACCTAGTCCACGTTGGTGGAGACCAGTACTAACTGGTGCTCGCGCGGGGTCTCGGAGACACGGGGTTAGATCCCGTGCCTTTTGTAACTCGGCCTACCTGCTCACTTTACTTTGCAGATTTGGGTCCCGCCCAAGGTAGGTGGGATCCAGATTGTGACGATTTGCGAGATTCCATTAGATCTCACGAGGCGTAGCGCGCGCCGGGTAAACCTATCGAGAGATTTACCAGCTGCATCGCGTCCCACGTCGGGTGCGGCGCAGCCATTAGATTTCGCTCTTTATATCTCAGTCCTTCAGAACTTTGGATACCTCTACCAAATCCTCACTTAGCCTTCTCCTATCCTGGACAGTCCCACCTTCTCCACTCTGTCCACGTGACCACATTTCCTCATCCCCGGAATCATTTTCGGGATTTTATTTGTGTCCTCTCCACCTCCAGTGCAATGAAATGTCCCAGAATGCTTCACAGAGCCATGTAACGAGACATCGGGACAGCTGAACAAAGGTTTGATCAGAAAGGTTTCAAGGAGCATGTTAAAGGAGGAGAGGCTGAGAGAGGGCATTCCAGAATTTAGGAACCCGGGGAAGGCCAATGGTGGAGCGGTAAATAAAATTTGGGATATTCAAGAGTCTGGAATTGGAGGAGTGCAGATGTCTCAGAGGGTTATAGGGCCAGAGGAGGTTATAGAGATAGGGCGGGGTTGGAAGGCCATGAGCGATCTGAAAAGGGGGAGAATTTTAAAGGCAAGGTGTTGCCTGACTGGGGGCTAATGTGGGTCAGTGAGCACAGGATCGATAGGGGAACAGGACGTGCTGAAAGTCCATGGGCAGTGTAGTCACATCCTCTCTCTTCAAGCTTCGCCTTAAATGTTTCTATCCTATTTTTAAAAAATTCTTTCACAGTATGTGGGCTTCACTGGCAAAGCCCAGTTGCCCACTCCCTAATTGCCCTTGAACTGAGAGGTTTGCTGGGCCATTTCAGAGGGGCAGTTAAGAGTCACAACCACGTTGCTGTGGGTCTGGAGTCACGTGTAGGCCAGACTGCGTAAGGACGGCTTGATAGGCATTGGGGAATGAGATGGGTTCCTGACAACGATCGAGGATTGTTTCATGCTCACCATTACCGAGACTAGCTCTAAATTCCAGATTTCCGCTTCACCCGATGTCTATGAATTTACATTGCATATTTATCGTGTGTCCTGCGTTTTTCACGAATGGAACAATCTGCCTGGACTGCTCGCAGAACAATACTTTGCACTGTGCCTCCGTACGCGTGACAAGAAATCTAAATTCTGGCCCATCCCCACAAACTATTTCAAAAAACATTCCGGCTGCTGGCGTGGTGGGATTTGAACCCCTGCCACTCACCAGAGTCTGGACTCTAGACGACTAGTCCAGTGACATTATCGCTGGACCCTGTGGTAGAAAGCTCCATATTCTCAGCACTCTCGGGGTAATGCTATGGGGCCAGTTTGGTGGGGCAGTTGGGGAGGGTGCCTGCAGGGTGAAGGTGCTGGGACGTGCATTGGGGGGGGGGGGGGGGAAAGAGGACTCATGGTAGGTGAGGGGAATTGATAACCCTCCATGATTGTGCCGGGGTGCCTAGAAATTAAAGGCTAACACGCTGGGCACTGGGGTGAGGCAATGCAATCCAGGAAGAGAAATCATTGCGGGTTGGAAAATATTGGCACTAGACGACATTCAACACTTGTTTGTTATTATAGATGATGGAGATGGGTGGGGGGGAGGGGAAAGACTGACCAAAAGGCCGATGATTATTCCCAGTGTTTAACTGCCATCTTTAAGAGGGAATATGATTTTTCTTCCGAGGGCAAGAATTGCTGAGGTTGCCTCCCCGGAGGTCTCCCTCCCCGGAGGTCCTGTCCCCTCTTCAATTCAAAACCGTCGTCATCACCCATCTCCTGAAGAAGCACAACTTTTCTCTCCTTGTAAACTACCGGCCCAACTCCAGTCTCCCTTTCCAAACTCCTTGAACACGTCGCCATCTCCCCAAAACCATTCCCATCAGGGTGGGACCCCACGTTTGAATCCCACCAATCAGGTTTCCCGCCCCTTTCACCGAAATGGCACTGATCAAAGTCACAAGTGAGATCCTGACAAAGGGAACCTCTCCACCCCCCCCCCATCCCCCCCCCCGCTACCCGTCTGCAGCCTCCGACACGTTGACCACACCACCCTCCTCCTCCACCACCTGGGACGGCCCTCGCCCGGTTCCATTCTTATCGAGCTAATCATAGCCAGAGAATCCCTCAATGGTTTCCCTTCCCAATCCGTTACCCCTGGTGTTCCCCAAGGATCCATCCTTGGTTCCCCCTTCTCATCTACACGCTGCCCCTTAGCGATAGCGTCCTGAAGCAGTGTCAATGCTGACACCCAGTTCTGCCTCAGCACAGTCTCTCTCCACCGCTGCTAAATTATCAGACTGCCTATTCCCTGAGGCGGAACCACAATGTTTCACAACCCTGGTGCTCACATATATCCCCCTCCCCCGGAGTTGAGCTGCCGGTCACATAACCCCACCCAGTCACTAAGAATCCCCCCCCCCTCTATTTTTCACCTCAATAACGTGACCTGACCTCCCCCCATTTCATCTCAGCAGCAGTTGAAACCCTCACTCCGTTACCTCGAGGGATGACTATTCCATCACCTTCCCGCCTGGCCTTCCCGATTCCAAACTCCAGAACACCTTGAGGTCACCCAAAACTCGTGCCGCCCGGTTCCGTGACCTGTAGCGAGTCCCGTTCCTGCGCCCCCCCCCCCCGTGCTCACTGCCCTCTCCCTGGATCCCAGTCGGAGCGACGGCCCCAGCATTAATATTTCCGACCCAAAAACAGACAATCTCAGCAGGTCTGACAGCATCTGTGGAGAGAGAAGGGAGCTAGCGTTTCGAGTCTGGGTGACTCACTGTCAAAGCTGTCAGACCTGCTGAGATTGCCCAGTGTTTTCGGTTTTTGTTTCAGATTTCAGCATCCGCAGGAATTTGCTTTTCGATTGAAGTTTCCAGCCTTGCTTTCAAATCTCCCTGTGGCCTCTCCCGATCTGTATGAACTCCTCTAACCCCACAGTCCTCAAGAGATATCAGCACTCCTCTAGTTCTGGCACGCGACCATCCGCAATTGTAATCGCTTCACCGTTGGTGGCCGTCCCTTCTGTAGTCCAGACCCCAGTCTCTGTCATTCCCTCCCTGCACCCCTCTGCCTCATTACCTCACGTTCCTCCTTTAAAACACACCTCCTTGACCACTCTTTTGGGACATTTGCCCTAATATCTCCTTATGTGAGTCCTATGAATCATCTTGCAACGTTTTCTTACACTAAAGGTGCTATACAAATGCAAGTTATTGTTGCTGTCCTTTCAGTCTGGGACTCTGATTCACAAGGGGTCAGAGTACAAGTGACAACACACAATTGAGGTGCAGTCGGTATCCATGACAACAGCAGGTTGCCTCCGTCTGAACCATACCTTTTACAGATACCCCCTTTGCCAAAGGAGATCAACCACCTTCTGAGTCAGTGAAACTGTAAACCAGCTCATTCTCCTCCTCCAGGGAGATTGTTATTACTGAGACAGCCTCCTTCCTCATTCTAACCTCACCTCAGTTTCACTGTTTCCCTTCAGCAGTAATTGATGTGGGAATGAGTCACACCCAGAAAACCCTACAAACTCCAAACCACAGGCCAGACCCCAATCCCCAGGCCAGACCCTAATCCCCAGGCCAGACCCTAATCCCCAGGCCAGGCCTCAATCTCCAGGCCAGGCCTCAATCCCCAGGACAGGCCTCAATCCCCAGGACAGGCCCCAGTCCCCAGGCCAGGCTCCAATCCCCAGGCCAGGCTCCAATCCCCAGGCCAGGCCCTAATCCCCAGGCCAGGCCCTAATCCCCAGGCCAAACCTCAATCCCCAGGCCAGACCTCAATCCCCAGGACAGGCCTCAATCCCCAGGCCAGCCCTCAATCCCCAGGACAGGCCTCAATCCCCAGGACAGGCCTCAATTCCCAGGCCAGGCCTCAATTCCCAGGCCTACCCACAATCCCCAGGCCAGGCCCCAATCCCCAGGCCAGACACCAATCCCCAGGCCAGGCCCCAATCGCCAGGCCAGGCTCCAGTCCCCAGGCCAGACCTCAATCCACAGGACAGGCCTCAATTCCCAGGCTAGCCCACAATCCCCAGTCCAGGCCCCAATTCCCAGTCCAGGCCCCAATCACCAGTCCAGGCCCCAATCACCAGCCCAGGCCCCAATCACCAGCCCAGGCCCAGCTCAAGCCTTCTGCTCACAGCAGTCAAATATCTCAGGAGATGAGAGAGAGGAAGGAGCTGATCAATAATCAATGGCTCCTACCAATATGTGCTTGTGTGAATGTCTGCACGTGAGGGGGCTTATGTGAGCGTGAGCACATGTCTGTGTGCACAAATGGATAAGAGAAATGGGTCAGGATAAGGCCGGCACGGTGGCCCAGTGATTAGCACAGTTGCCTCACGGCGCCGAGGTCCCAGGTTCAATCCCGGCTCTGGGTCACTGTCTGTGTGGAGTTTGCACATTCTCCCCATGTCTGTGTGGGTTTTGCCCCCACAACCCAAAGATGTGCAGGGTAGGTGGATTGGCCATGCTAAATTGCCCCTTAATTGGAAAAAAAATTGGGCACTTCAAATCTAAATTAAAAAAAAAGGAAATGCGCCAGGACAGGGCTGTGAAGCTTTCTACAATTGAATATCTCTTTTCTCTCAAAGGCCTAGTGAATTCAAAGGCAAAAAACAAATTTGAAAGGTTATACACAAATATGGAGTCTGGAGCAGTGATTCCACACACTCCCTGCTCTGTATGCCCCCCCACAGCCTCGCCGTGACCCCCCCCACAGCCTCCCCGCGACCCCCCCCACAGCCACCCCGTGATCCCCCCCACAGCCTCCCCACGACCCCCCCCACAGCCTCCCCACGACCCCCCCCCACAGTCTCCCTGCGACCCCCCCACAACAGCCTCCCGGCGACCCCCCCACAACAGCCTCCCGGCGACCCCCCCACAGCCTCGCCGCGACCCCCCCACAGCCTCGCCGCGACCCCCCCACAGCCTCCCCGCGACCCCCCCCACAGCCACCCCGTGACCCCCCCCCACAGCCTCCCCGCGACCCCCCCCACAGCCACCCCGTGACCCCCCCCCACAGCCTCCCCACGACCCCCCCCACGACCCCCCCCCACAGCCTCCCCGCGACCCCCCCACAACAGCCTCCCGGCGACCCCCCCACAACAGCCTCCCGGCGACCCCCCCACAGCCTCGCCGCGACCCCCCCACAGCCTCCCCGCGACCCCCCACAGCCTCCCCGCGACCCCCCCACAGCCTCGCCGTGACCCCCCCCCACACCCTCCCCGTGACCCCCCCACAGCCTCGCTGCGACCTCCCCACAGCCTCGCCGTGACCCCCCCACAGCCTCCCCGTGACCCCCCACACCCTTCGGGACGACCCCCCCCCCCCACAACCTCCCCACGACCCCCACACCTTTCCCGTTCCCGCCCACAGCCTCCCTTGACTCCCCACAACCTCATTGTGTGCCCCACACCCTCCCCGTTCCGCAATCTCTCCCCCCACCCCCCCCCCCCACCCCCCACACCCCCCCCCCCCCCCGCCCATCACCACACATCCTCCCCATGCCCCGACAGATATCAGGTATGGGCAGAATCAGATTGTGTGGTGATCGCCATGGCAACATATCCTCTTCACATTCCTCCCGCAGTTAATCTGTAGATTCAATCCCCCAAATCTATTGTTTTCCGATGCCCCTTACATTCCCTCAATAAAATCAAAGCTGAAGGTGAATCCTGAAACCATCCAGTGTTTTCAGCAGTGAATGGTTCCCAGGGGCCTCAGTGTTGAAGATGTACGACCCTTACCCACAGCGCCATTTAAAGAGAATGTGCTGGGAGCTCTCAGCAGCTCTGGCAGTCTCTGTGCAGAGAGGCACGCTGCTCGACTGGCTCAGTGTTTCCAGCACTTTCTCTTTGTATTTCAGATCTCCGGCCTCCGCAGTGTTTTATTATTTCTCTCAAGTGAGGTGCTGAGTTCTTATAGATAAAAATATGGTCAATGAGCCAAGGAGGTGCCTTCAGGTTTACCAGATAAATACTGTGGCTACAAGAGCTGGTCAGAGGCTGGGAATCCTGCGGCGAGTAACTCACCTCCTGACTCCCCAAAGCCTGTCCACCATCTACAAGGCACAAGTCAGGAGTGTGATGGAATACTCTCCACTTGCCTGGATGAGAGCAGCTCCAACAACACTCAAGAAGCTCAACACCATCCAGGACAAAGCAGCCCCGCTTGATTGGCACCCCAACCACAAACATTCACTCCCTCCACCACCGACGAACAGTGGCAGCCGTGTGTCCCATCTACAAGGTGCACTGCAGTAACTCACCAAGGCTCCTCAGGCAGCACCTTCCAAACCCACGCCCACTACCATCTAGAAGGACAAGGGCAGCAGATACCCGGGAACCCCACCACCTGGAGGTTCCCCTCCAAGTCGCTCATCATCCTGACTTGGAAATATATCGGCCGTTCCTTCACTGTCGCTGGGTCAAAATCCTGGAACTCCCTCCCTGACAGCACAGTGGGTGTACCTACGCCACATGGACTGTAGCGGTTCACGAAGGCAGCTCACCACCACCTTCTGAGGGGCAACTAGAGATGGGCAATAAATGCTGGAATAGCCAGCAACACCCACATCCCATACACAAGTAAAAACATGAGTAGGTTCTGAAGAATCATATTTGGACCAGAAAGGTTAACCCTGTTTCTCGCTCCACAGATGCTGCCTGACATGCTGAGTATTTCCAGTACTTGCTGTTTTACTTCAGATTTCCAGCATCTGCAGTATTTTGCTTTTATTACCAGTAATACCTGGTGTGTTACATAATACATCCTCTCCCCTGCCCACGGATTAACAAGTGTCGGATGATTTCACTCACCCAAAAGATATGCAGAGGGACAGGGAGTATTGAGGAAGCAGGTGGGCTTGGGCAGGCTGGGAGAGTGGGTAAAGAAGTGGCAGATGAAATACAATGTGGAAAAAGGTGAGGTCATGCACTTTGGTAGGAAGAATCGAGGCATAGACTATTTTCTAAATGGGAAAAGGCTTCGGAAACCAGTAGCACAAAGTGACTTGGGGGTCCACCTTCAAGATTCTCTTAAGGTTAACGTGCAGGTTCAGTCGGCAGTTAGGAAGGCAAATGCAATGTCAGCATTCATGTCGGGAGGGCTCGAATACAAGAGCAGGGATATACTTCTGAGGCTGTTTAAGGCTCTGGTCAGACCACATTTGGAGTATTGTGAGCAGTTTTGGGTCCTGTATCTGAGGAAAGATGTGCTGGCCTTGGAGAGGGTAAAAAAAGTAGATGGAAATAGATTTGTTTGGAGAAAGATTATGATGAAGGTTGGGTTTTAGAGTTGCCCTTCCTCTTCCCTACATGTATGTACACAGACACACACTCACTCACCCGCAAAACCCAGACACCCGCCTACACAACCACAGACATCCATGTGGGCACACTGACACCCACACACACAAACCCACAGACACCCACACACACACCCACACGCAGACACAAACCCACAGACACACACACACCCACAGACTCGCACACGCACACAAACCCACAGACACCCACACACACACAAACCCACAGACACCCACACGCAGACACAAACCCAGACACCCACACACACACCCGCACAGACACCCACACACACACCCACACAGGCACCCACACACACACAAACCCACAGGCACCCACACGCAGACACAAACCCAGACACCCACACACACACCCGCACAGACACCCACACACACACCCACACAGGCACCCACACACACACAAACCCACAGACACCCACACGCAGACACAAACCCAGACACCCACACAAACACCCGCACAGACACCCATACACACACAAACCCACAGACACCCACACGCAGACACAAACCCAGACACCCACACACACAAACCCACAGACACCCACACACACACCCACACGCAGACACAAACCCACAGACGCCCACATACACCCGCAGACACGCACACAAACCCACAGACACCCACACACACACCCGCACAGACACACCATACACACACAAACCCAGACACTCCCACACACACAGCATCTTTCTCTTACCTGGTGTAACTCCAGCCCCATTTGAGTTGCACTCCCCTGGTCCACACCAACCTGAGTCACTCTGAGTCCCTGAGACTGAACGGACCAGCGAAGCTGCACCTTTGTTTTTGGTCTGATGACTGGAAGCCTTAAGGAATGGTCACCTCCCTCTGCCGCTGCCCTCCCCTACCTCTCCCTGGCCCCAAACACAATCCTGTGTGGGACTGGACAGCTCACATTAGCATTTGAATGAATGGAAACCCAGTGAGAGACAGAGCGATTACCATGGAGCAGAGACAGAGGCTGACAGAGTCTCTGAAAAACCTGGAGTTCCGGACCTCCAGACAGGGAAACGGAAAATTAATCAATTCATTTTCATCTCTGCCAATCCCACCCAGGCCTCAGCATCTACCACTACCCCAGGCCTCAGCATCTAAAACTCCCCAGGCCTCAGGATGATCACTCCTCAGGCCTCAGGTTGATCAGTCCCCCCCAGGCCTCAGGATGATCAATCCCCTAGACCTCAGGATGATCAGTCCCCCCTAGGCCTCAGGATGATCAGTCCCCCCACAGGCCTCAGAATGATCAATCCCCTAGGCCTCAGGATGATCAGTCCCCCCTAGGCCTCAGGATGATCAGTTTCCCCCCCCCCCCCTGCCCCCCCAGGCCTCAGAATGATCAGACCCCCCCCCCCCCAGGCCTCAGAATGATCAGTCCCCCCCAGGCCTCAGAATGATCAGTCCCCCCCAGGCCTCAGGATGATCAGTTCCCCCCATGGCCTCAGGATGATCACCCCTAGGCCTCAGGACGATCAGTCCCCCTAGGCCTCGGGAAGATCATTCCCCAAGGCGTCGGGATGATCACTTCCCCTAGGCCTCAGCATCTAACACTACCCCAGGCCTCAGCATCTACCACTCCCCTAGGCCTCAGGATGATCAGTCCCCCCCAGGCCTCAGGATGATCAGTCCCCCCCAGGCCTCAGGATGATCAGTCCCCCCAAGGCCTCAGGATGATCAATCCCCGCCCTCCCCAGGCCTCAGGATGGTCAGTTCCCCTAGGCCTCAGGATGATCATTGCCCCTAGACCTCAGAATGATCACTCCCCCTAGACCTCAGGGTGATCAATCCCCCTAGGCCTCAGCATCTACCACTCCCCCAGGCCTCAGGATGATCACTCCCCCCGCCCCCCACCCCAGGCCTCAGGATGATCACTCCCCCTAGGCCTCAGGATGATCAATCCCCCTAGGCCTCAGCATCTACCACTCCCCCAGGCCTCAGGATGATCACTCCCCGCCCCCCAACCCCTGGCCTCAGGATGATCAGTCTCCCCCAGGCTTCAGGATGATCTGTCTCTCCCAGGCCTCAGGATGATCACTCCCCCCAGGCCTCAGGATGTTCACTCCCCCCCCCCCCACCCCAGGCCTCAGGATGATAACTACCCGCCCCCCCCCCCCTACCACCACCCTAGGCCTCAGGATGATCAGTCTCCCCCAGGCCTCAGAATGATCAGTCCCCCCCAGGCCTCAGGATGATCAGTCTCCCCTAGGCCTCAGGATGATCACTCCCCCCCTAGGCCTCAGGATGACCAGTCCCCCCTAGGCCTCAGGATATCAGACCCCCCCCAGGCCTCAGGATGATCAGACCCCCCCCAGGCCTCAGAGTGATCAGTCCCCCCCAGGCCTCAGGATGATCAGTTCCCCCCTAGGCCTCAGGATGATCACCCCCCCTAGGCCTCGGGAAGATCAGTCCCCCAAGGCGTCGGGATGATCAGTTCCGCTAGGCTTCAGGATGATCACGTCCCCTAGGCCTCAGCATCTACCACTACCCCAGTCCTCAGCATCTACCACTACCCCAGGCCTCAGCATCTACCACTCCCCTAGGCCTCAGGATGATCAGTCCCCCCCAGGCCTCAGGATGATCAGTCCCCCCCAGGCCTCAGAATGATCACTTCCCCCAGGCCTCAGGATGATCAGTGCCCCAAGGCCTCAGGATGATCAATCCCCGCCCTCCCCAGGCCTCAGGATGGTCAGTTCCCCTAGGCCTCAGGATGATCATTGCCCCTAGACCTCAGAATTATCACTCCCCCTAGACCTCAGGGTGATCAATCCCCCTAGCCCTCAGCATCTACCACTCCCCCAGGCCTCAGGATGATCACCCCCCCCCCCCCACCCCAGGCCTCAGGATGATCAGTCTCCCCCAGGCCTCAGGATGATCACTCCCCCTAGGCCTCAGGATGATCAATCCCCATAGGCCTCAGGATGATCAATCCCCATAGGCCTCAGCATCTACCACTCTCCCAAGCCTCAGGATGATCAGTACCCCTAGGCCCCAGGATGATCACTCCCGCGCCCCCCCGCCCGCCCCCAAGGCCTCAGGATAATCACTCCCCTAGGCCTCAGGATGATCAATCCCCCTAGGCCAGAGCATCTATCACTCCTCGAGGCCTCAGGATGATCACTCCCCCCCCCCCCCGCGCCCCCCGCCCCCCACCCCAGGCCTCAGGATGATCACTCCCCCTAGGCCTCAGGATGATCAATCCCCCTAGGCCTCAGCATCTACCACTCCCCCAGGACTCAGGATGATCACTCCCCGCCCCCCAACCCCAGGCCTCAGGATGATCAGTCCCCCCCAGGCCTCAGAATGATCAGTCCCCCCCAGGCCTCAGGATGATCACTCCCCCCAGGCCTCAGGATGATCACTCCCCCCAGGCCTCAGGATGATCATTCCCCCCCCCTAGGCCTCAGGATGACCAGTCCCCCCTAGGCCTCAGGATGATCAGACCCCCCAGACCTCAGGATGATCAGTCTCTCCAAGGCCTCAGGATGATCACTTCCCCCTAGGCCTCAGGACGATCAGTCCCCCCTAGGCCTCAGCATAATCACTTCCCCCTAGACCTCAGGATGATCAGACCCCCCCCACCCCCCAGGCCTCAGAATGATCACTTCCCCTAGGCCCCAGGCCCCAGCACCATCGTTGATCTTGGCCTCTCTAACACAGCCACCAAAACTGCCAATCTTAAAACTGCTAATCCTAACGGAAACAATCTTTTCCATAAAGATCTGGGACGCCCAAGGTTTGGACCCCAAAATGTCACTTCCCGTGTCCGAATCTACCGCTGCTCACCACGTTCTCCCTGACCTTCACCGGCTCCTTTGACGCCTTTTTTAAAACTCTCTTGCTTGCGGTTAAATCCCTCCATGGCCATGACCTCTCCCTTTCTCTGTAACTCCCTCCTCCCCCCACCTGTAAATCCCTCCCCAACGCGCTCGGCGATGTTTAATGATTGCTGCTATAAAAGCAGGTTATGGGAGCCGTATAAATGGATGGTGTCGAGCTGGTCAAAAGGAAAGAAGTAGCAATTTCTATAGTGCCCTACAACGACATAATGAAGTACCTTTGAAGGGTAGTCACCGTTGCAATGTGGGAAATGCAGCAGCTAATTTGCACACAGCAAGATCCCACACAGAGCAAGATCCCACACACAGCAAGATGTAAATGATCAGATAATCTGCTTTAGGTTGTGGGAAATCGAGAAGAACTCCCTTCTCTTTTGCGAAGTAGTAGCCATGGGGTCCTGTATTTCCACTCGAGAGGGCAGTTGGGGGTCCTTGGTTTGACACTTCACCGGAAAGACAGCACCTCTGGCAGGGCACTGGGAGTGTCGGCTTCAGAGGGACTTGGCATTCACTGCCAACAACTCACACAGTGCAAAGGATCGCTCGGGAAGCTCGGGAGCACAGACTCCAGTTCCAGATTTTATCGCCCACTTGGTGTCCCATCCGTTGAATTCCAGACGGAGCTCCGGAGGTTCCGCACAGTCACCTCAGACCTTCCCGGAGAGAGACAGAATTCAAACCGGTTCGACCTGGTGTAGCTCGCTGTGAATCAACAGCGAATTCCATCGACCGAGAGCTCTGCACGGGAGGGCAGTGGGAAGCAGGCATCCACATTCGATTACGCTGCTGGGCAGCACCTTGTTATACCCGAGGAAACGGCGGCCGACAGCAAAATGCACGATTGCACCCGTCATTAAACCTCCACGAGCGTAATCGGCCAGGGGTCAACAGACAGTCCACGCACCCAACAGGCCGTTCACGCACCCACCAACTCTGGAGCTTGGATTGCAAATCTCACCCCACACAACGTCCTGGCATACACTCTCAGTACAGAGGGAGTGCTGCACTGTCAGCGTGCCCTTTGAGATGAGGGGCGAAATTCTCCGACCCCCCGCCGGGTCGGAGAATCGCCGGGGGCTGGCGTGAATCCCGCCCCCGCCGGTTGCCGAAGTCTCCGGCACCGGAGATTCGGCGGGGGCGGGAATATGCGCTGCGCCGGTTGGCGGGCCCCCCCGCTCGATTCTCCGGCCCGGATGGGCCGAAGTCCCGCCGCTAAAATGCCTGTCCCGCCGGCGTGGATTAAACCACCTACCTTACCGGCGGGACAAGGTGGCGCGGGCGTGCTCCGGGGTCCTGGGGGGGGGCGCGGGGCGATCTGGCCCCGGGGGGTGCCCCCACGGTGGCCTGGCCCGCGATCGGGGCCCACCGATCCGCGGGCGGGCCTGTGCCGTGGGGGCACTCTTTCCCTTCCGCCTCCGCCACGGTCTCCCCCATGGCGGAGGCGGAAGAGACCCCCTCCACTGCGCATGCGTGGGAAGCTGTCAGCGGCCGCTGACGCTCCCGCGCATGCGCCACCCGGAGATGTCATTTCCGCGGCAGCTGGCGGGGCACCAAAGGCCTTTTCCGCCAGCTGGCGTGGCGGAAATTCGTCCGGCGCTGACCTAGCCCCTCAAGGTTGGGGCTTGGTCCCCAAAGATGTGGAGCATTCTGCACCTCTGGGGCGGCGCGATGCCCGTCTGATTTGCGCCGTTTTGGGCGCCAGACGGCGGACATCGCGCCGTTTCTGGAGAATGTCGCCTGAGGTGTCAAACCGAAGCCCTGTTTATCCTCTCGGGTGGTCAGCACTGTTGCTTCACAGCTCCAGGGTCCCAGGGTCGATTCCCCGTTGGGTCACTGTCTGTGCGGAGTCTGCACGTTCTCCCCGTGTCTGCGTGGGTTTCCTCCGGGTGCTCCGGTTTCCTCCCACTAGTCCCGAAAGACGTGCAGGTTAGGGGAATTGGACATCGGGCCTCCAATGCAGTACTGAGGGAGTGCAGCACTGTCAGGGGTGCCATCTTTCAGGTAAGAGGTTCAACTGAGGCCCCATGTGTCTATTAGGTGAGATGTAAAAGATCCCGTGTCACTCATCAAAGAGGAGCAGGTGGGATCCCCCCCCCCCCCCCGTCTCCAGGGAACATACAACATACAGTGCAGAAGGAGGCCATTTGGCCCATCGCGTCTGCACCGACCCACTTAAGCCGTCACTTCCACCCTATCCCCTGAGGCGTATTCACCTGAGGAAGGAGCAGCGCTCCGAAAGCTAGTGATATCGAAACAAACCTGTTGGACTTTAACCTGGTGTTGTAAGACATCTTACTGTGCTCACCCTATCCCCGTAACCCAATAACCCCTCCTTACCTTTTTGGTCACTAAGGGCAATTTAGCATGGCCAATCCACCTAACCTACACGTCTTTGGACTGTGGGAGGAAACCGGAGCACCCGGAGGAAACCCACGCAGACACGGGGAGAACGTGCAGACTCCGCACAGTGACCCAAGCCGGGAATCGAACCTGGGACCCTGGCGCTGTGAAGCCACAGTGCTAACCACTGTGCTACCGTGCTGCCCAATGTCTCCCCTGCGGCCAACATTGCCACAGCTCGTTGACCAACCATTGTTCCATTGCTGGTTGTGGGATCTTGCTGAATGTAAGTTACAGCAGCTCTTCAAAAATATCAGCGACATATAAAAGCACTGGAGAAAATCCATTAGCAATGCCTCCACCTGATTCACTGGGAGAGAGTAGAACAAATGCTATTGTCCTTCAAGCCAACTCCACAAACATTCAGTCAGACCTCCTGCAAAATTAACTTTGATGGACTGGACACTGCACCCTGATGGCTAAAAGGCATCTCCCCCAGGAGAACTATTTCCTCAACTCTGATATGACCAGTGCTCCAGGGGAGGATAAAGAAACCACTTCAAAGACCCAATGCCCTGCGGCAGTATTGATATTAATGACTGGGAGAATTTTGCTGCCTCACGCATTGAATCCCAAGATCTTAACGATGAGATAGAACAGTGGTAGCGAATGAAAGAAAAGGACACAAATCCTGCACGCTGGACCCCACCGCCTCGGGGGATGTCCTACCCCAGTGTGTCCAAAGGTCTGAGGGTGGTGAAACAGCCTGTCCAGTCACGTGAAGACCCACCCACGACTTTGGGTAGACGTTCTCCTTGAATCAAGCGACAGCTGCCATTGACGATTGGGGCCGAATGTTGTCAAAGGGATGTGTGTAGCCAAAGACGTTATTACCTGAAATTTCTGTCACACCTGGAAGCGTCCCTTTAATTAAAGTCATATGATCCCCATTGAAAGGGAAATTTCTAGGCAGCACGGTGGCACAGTGGTTAGCACTGCAGCCTCACGGTGCCATGGTCCCAGGTTCGATCCCGGCTCTGGGTCACTGTCTGTGTGGAGTTTGCACATTCTCCCCGTGGCTCCGTGGGTCTCACCCCCACAACCCAAAGATGTGCAGGGTAGGTGGATTGGCCGCGCTAACGTTCTACCCCTGTCTGCGTGGGTTTCCTCCGGGTGCTCCGGTTTCCACCCACAAAGCCCAAAAGACGTGCTTGTTAGGTGAATTCTTCCTCAGTGTAAAGATTATGATTATTACGGTGTGTGCCCAAAGTTGTTAAACTGGAGTTCCCAGTGTCTGCGTGGGTTTCCAGCGGGACTCAAGTTTTCTCCCACAGTTCAAAGATGTGCAGGTTACGTGGATTGGCCATGATAAATTGCCCTTAGTGTCCAAACAGTTGGTGGGGTTATTGGGTTAAGGGGATAGGGTGAGGCTTGGGCTCTTTCCAAGGTCCGGTGCAGACTCGAGGGGCCAAATGGCCTCCTTCTGCACTGTAAATTCTCTGATCTGCTCTGATTATCATGTGGGCTGGATATTGGAAGACCAGTGATAACCGGTCCCAGTGTGCGTTATAACCGGCCCCAGTATGCGTTATAACTGGCCCCAGTGTGCGTTATAACCGGCCCCAGCGTGCGTTATAACCGGCCACAGTGTGCGTTATAACCGGCCCCAGTGTGCGTTATAACCGGCCCCAGTGTGCGTTATAACCGACCCCAGTGTGCGTTATAACCGGCCCCAGTGTGCGTTATAACCGGTGCCAGTGTGCGTTATAACCGGCCCCAGTGTGCGTTATAACCGGCCCCAGTGTGCGTTATAACCGGCCCCAGCGTGCGTTATAACCGGCCCCAGCGTGCGTTATAACCGGCCCCAGTGTGCGTTATAACCGGTCCCAGTGTGCGTTATAACTGGCCCCAGTGTGCGTTATAACCGGCCCCAGTGTGCGTTATAACCGGTCCCAGTGTGCGTTATAACCGGCCCCAGCGTGCGTTATAACCGGCCCCAGTGTGCGTTATAACTGGCCCCAGTGTGCGTTATAACCGGCCCCAGTGTGCGTTATAACCGGTCCCAGTGTGCGTTATAACCGGCCCCAGCGTGCGTTATAACCGGTCCCAGTGTGCGTTATAACCGGTCCCAGTGTGCGTTATAACCGGCCCCAGCGTGCGTTATAACCGGCCCCAGTGTGCGTTATAACTGGCCCCAGTGTGCGTTATAACCGGCCCCAGTGTGCGTTATAACCGGTCCCAGTGTGCGTTATAACCGGTCCCAGTGTGCGTTATAACCGGCCCCAGCGTGCGTTATAACCGGCCCCAGTGTGCGTTATAACTGGCCCCAGTGTGCGTTATAACCGGCCCCAGTGTGCGTTATAACCGGTCCCAGTGTGCGTTATAACCGGTCCCAGTGTGCGTTATAACCGGTCCCAGTGTGCGTTATAACCGGCCCCAGCGTGCGTTATAACCGGCCCCAGTGTGCGTTATAACCGACCCCAGTGTGCGTTATAACCGGCCCCAGTGTGCGTTATAACCGGCCACAGTGTGCGTTATAACCGGCCACAGTGTGCGTTATAACCGGTCCCAGTGTGCGTTATAACCGGCCCCAGTGTGCGTTATAACCGGCCCCAGTGTGCGTTATAACCGGCCCCAGTGTGCGTTATAACCGGCCCCAGTGTGCGTTATAACCGGCCCCAGTGTGCGTTATAACCGGCCCCAGTGTGCGTTATAACCGACCCCAGTGTGCGTTATAACCGGCCACAGTGTGCGTTATAACCGGTCCCAGTGTGCGTTATAACCGGGCCCAGCGTGCGTTATAACCGGTCCCAGCGTGCGTTATAACCGGCCCCAGTGTGCGTTATAACCGGCCCCAGTGTGCGTTATAACCGGCCCCAGTGTGCGTTATAACCGGCCACAGTGTGCGTTATAACCGGTCCCAGTGTGCGTTATAACCGGGCCCAGCGTGCGTTATAACCGGTCCCAGTGTGCGTTATAACCGGTCCCAGTGTGCGTTATAACCGGCCCCAGTGTGCGTTATAACCGGCCCCAGTGTGCGTTATAACCGGCCCCAGTGCGCGTTATAACCGGCCCCAGTGCGCGTTATAACCGGCCCCAGTGCGCGTTATAACCTGCCCCAGTGCGCGTTATAACCGGCGCCAGTGTGCGTTATAACCGGCCCCAGTGTGCGTTATAACCGGCCCCAGTGTGCGTTATAACCAGCGCCAGTGTGCGTTATAACCGGCCCCAGTGTGCGTTATAACCGGCCCCAGTGTGCGTTATAACCGGCCCCAGTGTGCGTTATAACCGGCCCCAGTGTGCGTTATAACCGGCCCCAGTGTGCGTTATAACCGGCGCCAGTGTGCGTTATAACCGGCCCCAGTGTGCGTTATAACCGGCGCCAGTGTGCTTTACAACCGATCCCAGTGTGCGTTATAACCGGCCCCAGTGTGCGTTATAACCGGCCCCAGTGTGCGTTATAACCGGCCCCAGTGTGCGTTATAACCGGCCCCATTGTGCGTTATAACCGGCCCCAGTGTGCGTTATAACCGGCCCCAGTGTGCGTTAAACCGGCCCCAGTGTGCGTTATAACCGGCCCCAGTGTGCGTTATAACCGGCCCCAGTGTGCGTTATAACCGGTGCCAGTGTGCGTTATAACCGACCCCAGTGTGCGTTATAACCGACCCCAGTGTGCGTTATAACCGACCCCAGTGTGCGTTATAAACGGCCCCAGTGTGCGTTATAACCGGACCCAGTGTGCGTTAAACCGGCCCCAGTGTGCGTTATAACCGGCCCCAGTGTGCGTTATAACCGGCCCCAGTGTGCGTTATAACCGGTGCCAGTGTGCGTTATAACCGGTGCCAGTGTGCGTTATAACCGACCCCAGTGTGCGTTATAACCGACCCCAGTGTGCGTTATAAACGGCCCCAGTGTGCGTTATAACCGGACCCAGTGTGCGTTATAACCGACCCCAGGGTGCGTTATAACCGACCCCAGTGTGCGTTTATAACCGGACCCAGTGTGCGTTATAACTGACCCCAGTGTGCGTTATAACCGGTCCCGGTGTGCGTTATAACCGGTGCCAGTGTGCGTTATAACCGTTCCCAGTGTGCGTTACAACCGGCCCCAGTGTGCGTTAATACCGGCCCCAGTGTGCGTTATAACCGGCCCCAGTGTGCGTTATAACCGTTCCCAGTGTGCGTTACAACCGGTCCCAGTGTGCGTTATAACCGGCCCCAGTGTGCGTTATAACAAGTCCCAGTGTGCGTTATAACCGGCCCCAGTGTGCGTTATAACCGTTCCCAGTGTGCGTTATAACCGGTTCCAGTGTGCGTTATAACCGGCCCCAGTGTGCGTTATAACCGTTCCCAGTGTGCGTTATAACCGTTCCCAGTGTGCGTTATAACCGGTTCCAGTGTGCGTTATAACCGGCGCCAGTGTGTGTTATAACCGGCCCCAATGTGCGTTATAACCGGCCCCAGTGTGCGTGAAACAAGTCCCAGTGTGCGTTATAACCGGTCCCAGTGTGCGTTATGACCGGCCCCAGTATGTGTTTTAACCGGTGCCAGTGGGCGTTATAACCGGCCCCAGTGTGCGTTATAACCGGGCCCAGTGTGCGTTATGACAAGACCCAGTGTACGTTATTACAGGGCCCAATGTGCGTTATCACCAGACCCAGTGTGCGTTATAACCGGCCCCAGTGTGCGTTATAACCGGCCCCAGTGTGCGTTATAACCGGTCCCAGTGTGCGTTATAACTGCCCCCAGTGTGCATTATAACCGGTGCCAGTGTGCGTTATAACTGGTCCCAGTGTGCGTTATAACCGGTGCCAGTGTGCGTTATAACCGGTGCCAGTGTGCGTTATAACCGGTGCCAGTGTGCGTTATAACTGGTCCCAGTGTGCGTTATAACCGGCCCCAGTGTGCGTTATAACCGGCCCCAGTGTGCGTTATAACCGACCCCAGTGTGCGTTATAACCGGCCCCAGTGTGCGTTATAACCGGTCCCAGTGTGCGTGATAACCGGTCCCGGTGCGCGTTACAACCGGCCCCAGTGTGCGTTATAACCGGTGCCAGTGTGCGTTATAACCGGGCCCAGTGTGCGTTATGACCAGACCCAGTGTGCGTTACAACCGGCCCCAGTGTGCGTTATAACCGGCCCCAGTGTGCGTTATAACCGGCCCCAGTGTGCGTTATAACCGGTGCCAGTGTGCGTTATAACCGGGCCCAGTGTGCATTATGACCAGACCCGGTGTGCGTTACAACCGGCCCCAGTGTGCGTTATAACCGGCCCCAGTGTGCGTTATAACCGGTGCCAGTGTGCGTTATAACAAGTCCCAGTGTGCATTATAACCGGCCCCAGTGTGCGTTATAACAAGTCCCAGTGTGCGTTATAACCGGCCCCAGTGTGCGTTATAACCGGCCCGAGTGTGCGTTATAACCGGCGGCAGTGTGCGTTATAACCGGACCCAGTGTGCGTTATAACCGGCCCCAGTGTGCGTTATAACCGGTCCCAGTGTGCGTTATAACCGGTCCCAGTGTGCGTTATAACTGGCCCCAGTGTGCATTATAACCGGTGCCAGTGTGCGTTATAACTGGTCCCAGTGTGCGTTATAACCGGTGCCAGTGTGCGTTATAACCGACCCCAGTGTGCGTTATAACCGGCCCCAGTGTGCGTTATAACCGGTGCCAGTGTGCGTTACAACCGGTCCCAGTGTGCGTTATAACCGGCCCCAGTGTGCGTTATAACAAGTCCCAGTGTGCGTTATGACCGGTCCCAGTGTGCGTTATGACCGGCCCCAGTATGTGTTTTAACCGGTGCCAGTGTGCGTTATAACCGGCCCCAGTGTGCGTTATAACCGGCCCCAGTGTGCGCCATAACCGGCCCCAGTGTGCGTTATAACCCGTCCCCAGTGTGCGTTATGACCAGACCGAGTGTGCGTTATAACCGGGCCCAGTGTGCGTTATCACCAGACCCAGTGTGCGTTATAACCGGCCCCAGTGTGCGTTATAACCGGTCCCAGTGTGCGTTATAACCGGCCCCAGTGTGCGTTATAACCGGCGCCAGTGTGCGTTATAACCGGTCCCAGTGTGCGTTATAACCGGTGCCAGTGTGCGTTATAACCGACCCCAGTGTGCGTTATAACCGGCCCCAGTGTGCGTTATAACCGGTGCCAGTGTGCGTTATAACCGGCCCAGTGTGCGTTATAACCGGCGCCAGTGTGCGTTATAACCGGCCCCAGTGTGCGTTATAACCGACCCCAGTGTGCGTTATAACCGGTGCCAGTGTGCGTTATAACCGGTGCCAGTGTGCGTTATAACCGGCGCCAGTGTGCGTTACAACCGGCCCCAGTGTGCGTTACAACCGGCCCCAGTGTGCGTTATAACCGGCCCCAGTGTGCGTTATAACCGGTGCCAGCGTGCGTTATAACCGGCCCGTGTGCGTTATAACCGGCCCCAGTGTGCGTTATAACCGGTCCCAGTGTGCGTTATAACCGGCCCCAGTGTGCGTTATAACCGGCCCCAGTCTGCGTTATAACCGGTGCCAGTGTGCGTTATAACCGGTGCCAGTGTGCGTTATAACCGGTCCCAGTGTGCGTTATAACCGGCCCCAGTGTGCGTTATAACCGGCCCCAGTGTGCGTTAGAACCGGCCCCAGTGTGCATTATAACCGGCCCCAGTGTGCGTTATAACCGGTGCCGGTGTGCGTTATAACCGGTCCCAGTGTGCGTTATAACCGGCCCCAGTGTGCGTTATGACCAGACCCAGTGTGCGTTATAACCGGTCCCAGTGTGCGTTATAACCGGCCCCAGTGTGCGTTATAACCGGTGCCGGTGTGCGTTATAACCGGTCCCAGTGTGCTTTATAACCGGCCCCAGTGTGCGTTATAACCGGTGCCAGTGTGCGTTATAACAAGTCCCAGTGTGCATTATAACCGGCCCCAGTGTGCGTTATAACAAGTCCCAGTGTGCGTTATAACCGGCCCCAGTGTGCGTTATAACCGGCCCGAGTGTGCGTTATAACCGGCGGCAGTGTGCGTTATAACCGGACCCAGTGTGCGTTATAACCGGCCCCAGTGTGCGTTATAACCGGTCCCAGTGTGCGTTATAACCGGTCCCAGTGTGCGTTATAACCGGTCCCAGTGTGCGTTATAACTGGCCCCAGTGTGCATTATAACCGGTGCCAGTGTGCGTTATAACTGGTCCCAGTGTGCGTTATAACCGGTGCCAGTGTGCGTTATAACCGACCCCAGTGTGCGTTATAACCGGCCCCAGTGTGCGTTACAACCGGTCCCAGTGTGCGTTACAACCGGTCCCAGTGTGCGTTATAACCGGCCCCAGTGTGCGTTATAACAAGTCCCAGTGTGCGTTATGACCGGTCCCAGTGTGCGTTATGACCGGCCCCAGTATGTGTTTTAACCGGTGCCAGTGTGCGTTATAACCGGCCCCAGTGTGCGCCATAACCGTCCCCAGTGTGCGTTATAACCCGTCCCCAGTGTGCGTTATGACCAGACCCAGTGTGCGTTATAACCGGGCCCAGTGTGCGTTATCACCAGACCCAGTGTGCGTTATAACCGGCCCCAGTGTGCGTTATAACCGGTCCCAGTGTGCGTTATAACCGGCCCCAGTGTGCGTTATAACCGGCGCCAGTGTGCGTTATAACCGGTCCCAGTGTGCGTTATAACCGGTGCCAGTGTGCGTTATAACCGACCCCAGTGTGCGTTATAACCGGCCCCAGTGTGCGTTATAACCGGTGCCAGTGTGCGTTATAACCGGCCCAGTGTGCGTTATAACCGGCGCCAGTGTGCGTTATAACCGGCCCCAGTGTGCGTTATAACCGACCCCAGTGTGCGTTATAACCGGTGCCAGTGTGCGTTATAACCGGTGCCAGTGTGCGTTATAACCGGCGCCAGTGTGCGTTACAACCGGCCCCAGTGTGCGTTACAACCGGCCCCAGTGTGCGTTATAACCGGCCCCAGTGTGCGTTATAACCGGTGCCAGTGTGCGTTATAACCGGCCCGTGTGCGTTATAACCGGCCCCAGTGTGCGTTATAACCGGTCCCAGTGTGCGTTATAACCGGCCCCAGTGTGCGTTATAAGCGGCCCCAGTCTGCGTTATAACCGGTGCCAGTGTGCGTTATAACCGGTGCCAGTGTGCGTTATAACCGGTCCCAGTGTGCGTTATAACCGGCCCCAGTGTGCGTTATAACCGGCCCCAGTGTGCGTTATAACCGGCCCCAGTGTGCATTATAACCGGCCCCAGTGTGCGTTATAACCGGTGCCGGTGTGCGTTATAACCGGTCCCAGTGTGCGTTATAACCGGCCCCAGTGTGCGTTATGACCAGACCCAGTGTGCGTTATAACCGGTCCCAGTGTGCGTTATAACCGGCCCCGGTGTGCGTTATAACCGGTGCCGGTGTGCGTTATAACCGGTCCCAGTGTGCGTTATAACCGGCCCCAGTGTGCGTTATAACCGGTGCCAGTGTGCGTGATAACCGGTCCCGGTGCGCGTTACGACCGGACCCAGTGTGCGTTATAACCGGGCCCAGTGTGCGTTATAACCGGCCCCAGTGTGCGTTATAACCGGCCCCTGTGTGCGTTATAACCGGCCCCAGTGTGCGTTATAACCGGTGCCAGTGTGCGTTATAACAAGTCCCAGTGTGCGTTATAACCGGCCCCAGTGTGCGTTATAACAAGTCCCAGTGTGCGTTATAACCGGCCCCAGTGTGCGTTATAACCGGCCCCAGTGTGCGTTATAACCGGCGGCAGTGTGCGTTATAACCGGCCCCAGTGTGCGTTATAACCGGCCCCAGTGTGCGTTATAACCGGCCCCAGTGTGCGTTATAACCGGCCCCAGTGTGCGTTATAACCGGCCCCAGTGTGCATTACAACCGGTCCCAGTGTGCGTTATACCCGGCCCCAGTGTGCGTTATAACAAGTCCCAGTGTGCGTTATAACCGGTCCCAGTGTGCGTTATGACCGGCCCCAGTATGTGTTTTAACCGGTGCCAGTGTGCGTTATAACCGGCCCCAGTGTGCGTTATAACCGGCCCCAGTGCGCGTTACAACCGGACCCAGTGCGCGTTACAACCGGACCCAGTATGTGTTTTAACCGGTGCCAGTGTGCGTTATAACCGGCCCCAGTGTGCGTTATAACCGGCCCCAGTGCGTGTTATAACCGGGCCCAGTGCGCGTTATCACCAGACCCAGTGTGCGTTATAACCGGCCCCAGTGTGCGTTATAACCGGCCCCAGTGTGCGTTATAACCGGTCCCAGTGTGCGTTATAACTGGTCCCAGTGTGCGTTATAACCGGTGCCAGTGTGCGTTATAACCGACCCCAGTGTGCGTTATAACCGGCCCCAGTGTGCGTTATAACCGGCCCCAGTGTGCGTTATAACCGGCCCCAGTGTGCGTTATAACCGGCCCCAGTGTGCGTTATAACCGGCCCCAGTGTGCGTTATAACCGGTGCCAGTGTGCGTTATAACCAGTGCCAGTGTGCGTTATAACCGGCCCCAGTGTGCGTTATAACCGGCCCCAGTGTGCGTTATAACCGGCCCCAGTGTGCGTTATAACCGGCCCCAGTGTGCGTTATAATCGGCCCCAGTGTGCGTTATAACCGGCCCCAGTGTGCGTTATAACCGGCCCCAGTGTGCGTTATAACCGGCCCCAGTGTGCATTACAACCGGTCCCAGTGTGCGTTATACCCGGCCCCAGTGTGCGTTATAACCGGTGCCGGTGTGCGTTATAACCGGTCCCAGTGTGCGTTATAACCGGCCCCAGTGTGCATTATAACCGGCCCCAGTGTGCGTTATAACCGGTGCCAGTGTGCGTGATAACCGGTCCTGGTGCGCGTTACGACCGGACCCAGTGTGCGTTATAACCGGGCCCAGTGTGCGTTATAACCGGCCCCAGTGTGCGTTATAACCGGCCCCTGTGTGCGTTATAACCGGCCCCAGTGTGCGTTATAACCGGTGCCAGTGTGCGTTATAACAAGTCCCAGTGTGCGTTATAACCGGCCCCAGTGTGCGTTATAACAAGTCCCAGTGTGCGTTATAACCGGCCCCAGTGTGCGTTATAACCGGCCCCAGTGTGCGTTATAACCGGCGGCAGTGTGCGTTATAACCGGCCCCAGTGTGCGTTATAACCGGCCCCAGTGTGCGTTATAACCGGCCCCAGTGTGCGTTATAACCGGCCCCAGTGTGCGTTATAACCGGCCCCAGTGTGCATTACAACCGGTCCCAGTGTGCGTTATACCCGGCCCCAGTGTGCGTTATAACAAGTCCCAGTGTGCGTTATAACCGGTCCCAGTGTGCGTTATGACCGGCCCCAGTATGTGTTTTAACCGGTGCCAGTGTGCGTTATAACCGGCCCCAGTGTGCGTTATAACCGGCCCCAGTGCGCGTTACAACCGGACCCAGTGCGCGTTACAACCGGACCCAGTATGTGTTTTAACCGGTGCCAGTGTGCGTTATAACCGGCCCCAGTGTGCGTTATAACCGGCCCCAGTGCGTGTTATAACCGGGCCCAGTGCGCGTTATCACCAGACCCAGTGTGCGTTATAACCGGCCCCAGTGTGCGTTATAACCGGCCCCAGTGTGCGTTATAACCGGTCCCAGTGTGCGTTATAACTGGTCCCAGTGTGCGTTATAACCGGTGCCAGTGTGCGTTATAACCGACCCCAGTGTGCGTTATAACCGACCCCAGTGTGCGTTATAACCGGCCCCAGTGTGCGTTATAACCGGCCCCAGTGTGCGTTATAACCGGCCCCAGTGTGCGTTATAACCGGTGCCAGTGTGCGTTATAACCAGTGCCAGTGTGCGTTATAACCGGCCCCAGTGTGCGTTATAACCGGCCCCAGTGTGCGTTATAACCGGCCCCAGTGTGCGTTATAACCGGCCCCAGTGTGCGTTATAACCGGCCCCAGTGTGCGTTATAACCGGCCCCAGTGTGCGTTATAACCGGCCCCAGTGTGCGTTATAACCGGCCCCAGTGTGCATTACAACCGGTCCCAGTGTGCGTTATACCCGGCCCCAGTGTGCGTTATAACAAGTCCCAGTGTGCGTTATAACCGGTCCCAGTGTGCGTTATGACCGGCCCCAGTATGTGTTTTAACCGGTGCCAGTGTGCGTTATAACCGGCCCCAGTGTGCGTTATAACCGGCCCCAGTTCGCGTTACAACCGGACCCAGTGCACGTTACAACCGGACCCAGTGCGCGTTACAACCGGCCCCAGTATGTGTTTTAACCGGTGCCAGTGTGCGTTATAACCAGACCCAGTGTGCGTTATAACCGGCCCCAGTGTGCGTTATAACCGGTCCCAGTGTGCGTTCTAACTGGCGCCAGTGTGCGTTATAACCGGTGGCAGTGTGCGTTATAACTGGTCCCAGTGTGCGTTATAACCGGTGCCAGTGTGCGTTATAACCGACCCCAGTGTGCGTTATAACCGGCCCCAGTGTGCGTTATAACCGGCCCCAGTGTGCGTTATAACCGGCCCCAGTGTGCGTTATAACCGGTGCCAGTGTGCGTTATAACCGGTGCCAGTGTGCGTTACAACCGGTCCCAGTGTGCGTTATAACAAGTCCCAATGTGCGTTATAACCGGTCCCAGTGTGCGTTATGACCGGCCCCAGTATGTGTTTTAACCGGTGCCAGTGTGCGTTATAACCGGCCCCAGTGTGCGTTATAACCGGCCCCAGTGCGCGTTACAACCGGCCCCAGTGTGCGTTATAACCGGCCCCAGTGTGAGTTATAACCGGCCCCAGTGTGCGTTATAACCGGCCCCAGTGTGCGTTATAACCGGCCCGTGTGCGTTATAACCGGCCCCAGTGTGCGTTATAACCGGCCCCAGTGTGCGTTATAACCGGTCCCAGTATGCGTTATAACCGGCCCCAGTGTGCGTTATAACCGGCCCCAGTGTGCGTTATAACCGGCCCCAGCGTGCGTTATAACTGGCCCCAGTGTGCGTTATAACCGGCCCCAGTGTGCGTTATAACCGGTCCCAGTGTGCGTTATAACCGGCCCCAGCGTGCGTTATAACCGGCCCCAGTGTGCGTTATAACCGGCCCCAGTGTGCGTTATAACCGGCCCCAGTGTGCGTTATAACCGGTGCCAGTGTGCGTTATAACCAGTGCCAGTGTGCGTTATAACCGGCCCCAGTGTGCGTTATAACCGGCCCCAGTGTGCGTTATAACCGGCCCCAGTGTGCGTTATAACCGGCCCCAGTGTGCGTTATAACCGGCCCCAGTGTGCGTTATAACCGGCCCCAGTGTGCGTTATAACCGGCCCCAGTGTGCGTTATAACCGGCCCCAGTGTGCATTACAACCGGTCCCAGTGTGCGTTATACCCGGCCCCAGTGTGCGTTATAACAAGTCCCAGTGTGCGTTATAACCGGTCCCAGTGTGCGTTATGACCGGCCCCAGTATGTGTTTTAACCGGTGCCAGTGTGCGTTATAACCGGCCCCAGTGTGCGTTATAACCGGCCCCAGTTCGCGTTACAACCGGACCCAGTGCGCGTTACAACCGGCCCCAGTATGTGTTTTAACCGGTGCCAGTGTGCGTTATAACCAGACCCAGTGTGCGTTATAACCGGCCCCAGTGTGCGTTATAACCGGTCCCAGTGTGCGTTCTAACTGGCGCCAGTGTGCGTTATAACCGGTGGCAGTGTGCGTTATAACTGGTCCCAGTGTGCGTTATAACCGGTGCCAGTGTGCGTTATAACCGACCCCAGTGTGCGTTATAACCGGCCCCAGTGTGCGTTATAACCGGCCCCAGTGTGCGTTATAACCGGCCCCAGTGTGCGTTATAACCGGTGCCAGTGTGCGTTATAACCGGTGCCAGTGTGCGTTACAACCGGTCCCAGTGTGCGTTATAACAAGTCCCAATGTGCGTTATAACCGGTCCCAGTGTGCGTTATGACCGGCCCCAGTATGTGTTTTAACCGGTGCCAGTGTGCGTTATAACCGGCCCCAGTGTGCGTTATAACCGGCCCCAGTGCGCGTTACAACCGGCCCCAGTGTGCGTTATAACCGGCCCCAGTGTGAGTTATAACCGGCCCCAGTGTGCGTTATAACCGGCCCCAGTGTGCGTTATAACCGGCCCGTGTGCGTTATAACCGGCCCCAGTGTGCGTTATAACCGGCCCCAGTGTGCGTTATAACCGGTCCCAGTATGCGTTATAACCGGCCCCAGTGTGCGTTATAACCGGTGCCAGTGTGCGTTATAACTGGTCCCAGTGAGCGTTATAACCGGCCCCAGTGTGCGTTATAACCAGCCCCAGTGTGCGTTATAACCGGCCCCAGTGTGCGTTATAACCGGCCCCAGTGTGCGTTATAACAAGTCCCAGTGTGCGTTATAACCGGCCCCAGTGTGCGTTATAACCGGTGCCGGTGTGCGTTATAACCGGTCCCAGTGTGCGTGATAACCGGTCCCAGTGTGCGTGATAACCGGTCCCAGTGCGCGTTACAACCGGACCCAGTGTGCGTTATAACCGGTGCCAGTGTGCGTTATAACCGGGCCCAGTGTGCGTTATAACCGGGCCCAGTGTGCGTTATAACCGGGCCCAGTGTGCGTTATGACGAGACCCAGTGTGCGTTACAACCGGCCCCAGTGTGCATTATAACCGGCCCCAGTGTGCGTTATAACTGGCCCCAGTGTGCGTTATAACCGGCCCCAGTGTGCGTTATAACCGGCCCCAGTGTGCGTTATAACAGGGCCCAGTGTGCGTTATGACCAGACCCAGTGTGCGTTACAACCGGCCCCAGTGTGCGTTATAACAAGTCCCAGTGTGCGTTATAACCGGTCCCAGTGTGCGTTATACCCGGCCCCAGTGTGCGTTATAACAAGTCCCAGTGTGCGTTATAACCGGTCCCAGTGTGCGTTATGACCGGCCCCAGTATGTGTTTTAACCGGTGCCAGTGTGCGTTATAACCGGCCCCAGTGTGCGTTATAACCGGCCCCAGTGCGCGTTACAACCGGACCCAGTGCGCGTTACAACCGGCCCCAGTATGTGTTTTAACCGGTGCCAGTGTGCGTTATAACCAGACCCAGTGTGCGTTATAACCGGCCCCAGTGTGCGTTATAACCGGCCCCAGTGTGCGTTATAACCGGCCCTAGTGTGCGGTCTAACTGGCGCCAGTGTGCGTTATAACCGGTGGCAGTGTGCGTTATAACTGGTCCCAGTGTGCGTTATAACCGGTGCCAGTGTGCGTTATAACCGACCCCAGTGTGCGTTATAACCGGCCCCAGTGTGCGTTATAACCGGCCCCAGTGTGCGTTATAACCGGCCCCAGTGTGCGTTATAACCGGTGCCAGTGTGCGTTATAACCGGTGCCAGTGTGCGTTACAACCGGTCCCAGTGTGCGTTATAACAAGTCCCAATGTGCGTTATAACCGGTCCCAGTGTGCGTTATGACCGGCCCCAGTATGTGTTTTAACCGGTGCCAGTGTGCGTTATAACCGGCCCCAGTGTGCGTTATAACCGGCCCCAGTGCGCGTTACAACCGGACCCAGTGTGCGTTATAACCGGCCCCAGTGTGAGTTATAACCGGCCCCAGTGTGCGTTATAACCGGCCCCAGTGTGCGTTATAACCGGCCCGTGTGCGTTATAACCGGCCCCAGTGTGCGTTATAACCGGCCCCAGTGTGCGTTATAACCGGTCCCAGTATGCGTTATAACCGGCCCCAGTGTGCGTTATAACCGGTGCCAGTGTGCGTTATAACTGGTCCCAGTGAGCGTTATAACCGGCCCCAGTGTGCGTTATAACCGGCCCCAGTGTGCGTTATAACCGGCCCCAGTGTGCGTTATAACCGGCCCCAGTGTGCGTTATAACAAGTCCCAGTGTGCGTTATAACCGGCCCCAGTGTGCGTTATAACCGGTGCCGGTGTGCGTTATAACCGGTCCCAGTGTGCGTGATAACCGGTCCCAGTGTGCGTGATAACCGGTCCCAGTGCGCGTTACAACCGGACCCAGTGTGCGTTATAACCGGTGCCAGTGTGCGTTATAACCGGGCCCAGTGTGCGTTATAACCGGGCCCAGTGTGCGTTATAACCGGGCCCAGTGTGCGTTATGACGAGACCCAGTGTGCGTTACAACCGGCCCCAGTGTGCATTATAACCGGCCCCAGTGTGCGTTATAACTGGCCCCAGTGTGCGTTATAACCGGCCCCAGTGTGCGTTATAACCGGCCCCAGTGTGCGTTATAACCGGGCCCAGTGTGCGTTATGACCAGACCCAGTGTGCGTTATGACCGGCCCCAGTGTGCGTTATAACAAGTCCCAGTGTGCGTTATAACCGGTCCCAGTGTGCGTTATAACCGGGCCCAGTGTGCGTTATGACCAGACCCAGTGTGCGTTACAACCGGCCCCAGTGTGCGTTATAACAAGTCCCAGTGTGCGTTATAACCGGCCCCAGTGTGCGTTATAACCGGCCCCAGTGTGCGTTATAACTGGCCCCAGTCTGCGTTATAACCGGCCCCAGTGTGCGTTATAACCGGCCCCAGTGTGCGTTATGACCGGGCCCAGTGTGCGTTATGACCAGACCCAGTGTGCGTTACAACCGGCCCCAGTGTGCGTTATAACCGGTGCCAGTTTGCGTTATAACAAGTCCCAGTGTGCGTTATAACCCGTCCCAGTGTGCGTTATAACCGGCCCCAGTGTGCGTTATAACCGGCCCCAGTGTGCGTTATAACCGGTGCCAGTGTGCGTTATAACCGGCCCCAGTGTGCGTTATAACCGGTGCCAGTGTGCGTTATAACCGGTGCCAGTTTGCGTTATAACAAGTCCCAGTGTGCGTTATAACCCGTCCCAGTGTGCGTTATAACCGGCCCCAGTGTGCGTTATAACTGGCCCCAGTCTGCGTTATAACCGGCCCCAGTGTGCGTTATGACCGGCCCCAGGTGTGCGTTATGACCGGCCCCAGTGTGCGTTATAACCGGCCCCAGTGTGCGTTATAACCGGCCCCAGTGTGCGTTATAACCGGCGCCAGTATGCGTTATAACCGGCCCCAGTGTGCGTTATAACCGGCCCCAGTGTGCGTTATAACCGGCGCCAGTGTGCGTTATAACCGGCCCCAATGTGCGTTATAACCGGCCCCAGTGTGCGTTATAACAAGTCCCAGTGTGCGTTATAACCGGCCCCAGTGTGTTTTAACCAGTGCCAGTGTGCATTATAACTGGTCCCAGTGTGCGTTATAACCGGCCCCAGTGTGCGTTATAACCGGCCCCAGTGTGCTTTTACCGGTGCCAGTGTGTGTTATAACCGGCCCCAGTGTGCGTTATAACAAGTCCCAGTGTGCGTTATAACCGGCCCCAGTGTGCTTTAACCGGTGCCAGTGTGCATTATAACAAGTCCCAGTAATTACCAGCTGTCTCCTCCTCAATGAGCACACTGGACCCAAGCTGCAACACCTTCCGTCTCTTCCGCTAACTGCACCTTCTGTAGTGTCATTAATTCCTCTCAGCTGGCATGAAGTGACAGACTGAAACCTCCGACCCAATCCGGAGCTTTCGAATGGATAATTAACACTACTGAAAACAATGCTCCCTTCACAAGAGGGCCTGAATCACGTTCCCCAGTGGGTTGGGTTTGAACTGGCACCCAGTAAGATTGGCCCTTTTCCGCAGGCTGATCAACCACAGGGAGCATCACAGCCCAGCCCAGCCTGATCAGGTTTACAGCTGGCATCCACACAGACTCTTCGAATCACTCCCCTCCCCTCCCCCAACCAAGGGTATCTCAAAGACCCTTGCGCCCCAATTATACCCAGTCTGGAACATTCCAAGTATACCAATACAGCACCACACAGCAGCAGTCAAATAGCATCCGTCAAGCACACAGGGAATCGCCTTCACCTGCTACAGACTAGCACGTGCCCAGGGCAAGAGTCCGGTCTCAAGAGTCTATCTACAGCACCCAGCTGCCAAGATAAGACCAACAGTTCCAGCTGATAACGGGGGACAGTGAGCCGGCACTCCCCACATTGCCGGGTGGTTAGCGGTGTTTGTTCCCATGGCAACAGTCTGACTGCCAACACAGGGTGGCCCAGTTAACCGTCACGCGATGTTTACACCAGGGAGACGGGCTGCCTGCTTCTCCGTGTGCCTCCGAGGTGGGCGCCGCCACAGATCATTCGGGAAGGAGTATATTCAACAACGGCAAGATATTTATACAGCACCCTTCACATAATAAAACAGAGGAATCTTAAAACAAAATACCACATCGGGTCACACAAGGGGAAATTAGGTCAGGTGGCCAAAAGCTGGGTCAAAGAGCTCGGTTTTAATCGATCGTAAAGGAGGGGAGTGAGTTTGGGGCAGAGAGGTGTGTGGGGAGGGGATTTCAGGGGCGATGGAGAGTGGGATGTGCTGGGGCAGCAGAGTTTTGGATGACTTGGGAGATGTGGGAGACCACCCAGGGGTGCATTACAATAGTCAAGTCCAGAGTGAGGCGAGACGTGAAGGTTTCAGCAGCAGATTCGCGGACACAGGGATGAAGTTAGGGTGATGTTATTGGAGGCGGAAAGGGGCAGTACAGGATGATAGCGTCGGAAGCTTATCCCAGGCTCAAATCTGACACCAAAGTCGCGAACCGACTGGTTTCGCCTCAGCCTGTTGTCAGGGAGGGGGGGGGGAATTGTTAGCGAGCGTTCAGAGTTTGGAGCTGGCACTGAAAACAATGGCTTCAGTCTTTCCAATATTTAATTGCAGCGAATTTCTGCTGATCCAGTATTGGATGGTGGATTCGCAGCTTGAGTAACACTGGAGTCGAGCTGGGTGTGGTTGGCGTACCTGTGTACCCGGACCCTGTGCCTTCGGATACGGTCTACCCAAGGGCAGGATGTAGATGAGAAATAGGAGAGTGGGGAGGGCAAGGATAGAATCATACAGTCTACAGGGCAGAAAGAGGCCATTCGGCCCATCGAGTCTGCACCAGCCCTTACAAAGAGCACCCTACTCAAGCCCACGTCTCTACCCTATCCCTGTAACCCAGTAACCCCCATTTAACCTTTTGGACACTAAGGGCAATTTATCACGGCCAATCCACCTAACCCGCACATCGTCGGACTGTGGGAGGAAACTGGAGCACCCGGAGGAAACCCACGCAGACACGGGGAGAACGTGCAGACTCCGCACTGACAGTGACCCAAGCCGGAAATCGAACCTGGGAGCGGTGAAGCAACTGCGCTACTGTGCTACCCCCGATCCCGAGAGAAAACTGGGATCAGGAAGAGAATCCATTACAAGTGATACTCAGAATTCTTTGTGGCCATTCATTGGCCCATCCCTGATTGCCCTTGAGAAGGTGGTGGCGAGCCGCCTTCTTGAGCTGCTGCAGCCCGTATGGTGTAGGTGCACCCACTGTGCTGTTAGGGAGTTCCAGGTATTTTGACCCAGCGACAGTGAAGGAACGGCCGATATATTTCCAAGTCAGGGTGGTGAGTGACTTGGAGGGGAACCTCCAGGTGGTGGGGTTCCCAGGTATCTGCTGCCCTTGTCCTTCTAGATGGTAGTGGTCGTGAGTTTGCATTCAAGTCTTGCCCCAAGTAAACATGAAAAAAAGTCTATGTAGCTATTTTGAAGAAGAGGAGGGTTCTGTCTGGGTTCCTGATCAATTGCTCTCACTCAATCAACAGATGATGTTGCCATTATCACAATATTGCCCGTGGGATCCTGCTGTGCAAAAGTAACCGGCATGTTTCCCACATTACACCCAATTTTCGAAGGCATTTCATTGGCCGAAGATGGGAAAGGTGCTATGGCAATGCAAATCCTTCTTGCCGAGGGTGAAGCGGGTGTTTTGGGCGCTGGAAGGGGAGTGACTTGCCGCAGAGCCCTCAGCCACTGGCGTACTCCGACTCCGGTAAATCACAGCGTTTGTGACTCGCCAAGTACAGTGTCTGGCCAATCACCGCCCTCGGCAACAACTTAGCACTTCTAATATGGCAACGCGTCCCAGGATGATTCACAGGAGCGTCATCAGGGAGTTACAGTAAGAAGTCTTACAACACCAGGTTAAAGTCCAACAGGTTTGTTTCGATGTCACTAGCTTTTGGAGCGCTGCTCCTTCCTCAGGTTAATGAAGAGGTATGTTCCAGAAACATATATATAGACAGATTCAAAGATGCCAGACAATGCTTGGAATGCGAGCATTAGCAGGTGATTAAATCTTTACAGATCCAGAGATGGGGTAACCCCAGGTTAAAGAGGTGTGAATTGTCTCAAGCCAGGACAGTTGGTAGGATTTTGCAGGCCAGATGGTGGGGGATGAATGTAATGCGACATGAATCCCAGGTCCCGGTTGAGGCCGCACTCATGTGTGCGGAACTTGGCTATAAGCTTCTGCTCAGCGATTCTGTCCTGGCTCTTGTAAGACTTCTTACTGTGCTCACCCCAGTCCAATGCCGGCATCTTCACATCAGGGAGTTAGACACTGAGTCACATGAGGAGGTATTATGGACAGCTGACCGAAAACTTGGTCAAAGGGTTTTAAGGAGATTCTTAAAAAGTAGGAGAGAAAGGTTCAAGGAGAGATTTCCAGAGAATATGGCAAGGCCCCCGATAGTGCAGGGTGTGAGGGATGGACAGGAATGATCATATATATATGGTGGCGTGGGCAGTTAGAGTTCTGTTGGAAAGGGCATTGGATGTTAGGATATTTTTAAAATTCTTAAATGGGATGTGGGCCTTGCTGGCTGGGCCAGCATTTATTATCCATCCTTAATTGCTCTTAGATTTAGTGGTGCGCGAGGCCATTTTGGAGATAATTTAAAACTCTAATGATGACCATGAAACTAATGTTGATTCTCATACAAACCCATCTGGTTCATTAATGTCCTTGAGGGAAGGAAATCTGCCGTCCTTACCCGGTCTGGCCTACACGTGACTCCAGACGCACAGCAATTGACAATGGTTTCAAAGCCATCATTAGACTTTTAATTCCACCTTTTTACTTAATTCACATTTCACCCTCTCCCGGGGCAGGATTCGAACCCGGAGCATTATACCAGAGATCTGGATTACTGCTCCAGTGCCTTCCACACACAAAACCCACAGCACATGGGCCAAGTGACACAGCTCGGTATCTTTTAAACAAAAGCAAAGTTAGCCTTTCGTTTCCTGCTTTGAGGCAGCGGGTGGGGGAGGAATTCAGAGGCCGAAACGCACCTGATGAATACAAAGTGCAGGAATGAGGTTTTTTTTTAAAAAACAGCTCAGATTTCAAAAGCAGGCTTCACTCACAAGGAGGCTGGAACACTGTGTCACAGACCCCGAGAGTTAAACATTGCTGAATCACACAAACTGTCTGCTCTCAGGCTCCATGTCGTTTCTGCGCACGGGGAGGCCATTCCGTCCAACATGCTATCCAATTAATCCCACTCTACACTGAACCCACAGCCTTGTAAACCTTCCCACTTCCAGTCTAATTCTAGTTTCTCTTTTAATAGGTCATTCAACTCCTTTCATGTCTGTTCTACAAGGGGAGTGGGAGATAAACAAAAGGCCCGAATTAGAGGAACGAGTTAGAGGGATCTTGGGCCTACACTAAGTATTTAATTAGGTGTAAAGTGCGTTGGGATGTCCTGAGATTATGGAAGGCTCTGTAAACAAACAAGCAGAGGCTGTTTAGCACAGGGCTAAATCGCTGGCTTTGAAAGCAGACCAAGGCAGGCCAGCAGCACGGTTCAATTCCCGTAACAGCCTCCCCGAACAGGCGCCGGAATGTGGCGACGAGGGGCTTTTCACAGTAACTTCATTTGAAGCCTACTTGTGACAATAAGCGATTTTCATTTTCATTTCTTTCTGATTTTGGTGATGCTGTGATCTGCCTGCCCAGTGTTTGTCCGCAGAGGGACAGAGTGACGTGACTGGCTGGACACTGCCCACACGGAATGGCGTTATGTAGCAATGCGCACAGCTGAATAATCTGCTGCCTGGTGGTTCTAGACACTGCTGCCTTCAAAAGGGAAGTGGGGAAACACTTAAAGGAGAAAGAGTTGTAGGAACGTGGGGCGGGGCGGGGAAAAGAGTGGACCCACTCTGTATAAAAACCAGAAGTCTCTGGATGGGCTGAATGGACCTTTCTTGGCTGTGCTGTTCTATGATTCTACGACCCCCCCCGCCCCCCCCCCCCCCCCCCCCCCACCCCCCCCCCCCCCGCCCTGATTCATTGTGGATTCAGTGACGCAGAAAGGTCAGCACAACTGAGTTAGAAGAGGTTCCTGATGAGGTGGAGACAGTGAGGTTAATAATCCCTCTCCACCCAGACCTGAAATAAATCCGTGCTCACATCCTGACAACAAGACACAAGCGGTGGCCTAGATTTGTATCTGGCTCTCTCTCCCCACCACCTCACCCGTCCTCAGTATCTCTTACACACTCTCACCCGTCTCTTTCTCTGGGTAAGTCACTCTCTATCTCGGTGGGTGTACCCTGCTCGTGTTCGCACTCCCTCTCTCCCCCACAACAGTCTACACCACCCACCCACCTATCTCTCCCCCCCCCCCTGCACCCACCTCTCTACTTCTGCCCCCTCCCCGTCACCTGCATTCCCCCCCTCTCCCCCCTGTGGGGGAGGGGGTGAGAGAGAGGGTGACCCGGGGTGGGGAGACAGGATGACTGGGGGAGGGGGTGAAAAAGAGAGAGGGGGGGGGTGACTGGGGGAGGGGGTGGAAAAGAGAGGGGGGGGTGAGTGAGAGAAGAGAGGGGGGGGGGGAAGAGACAAACGGTGACTGGGGCAGGGAGAGAGAGACACAGACAGACAGACGGGGGTGGGGGGGGGGGGGGGGAAGAGAGACCTGGGGGAGTGGAATGACAGAACCAGCATGACTTCTGTGGTCGAATTGCCTGCCCCTGCTGAAATACTGATAGGAACAGCGATCACTGGACATGAGGATAGAGTCTGGACTATCCAAGTATTATACAACATACATTTATACAGCACTTTAAAGAAACATATTTATATGGACCCGTTAGTGCAGCAAAATTTCCACAACCTTGACACAGGAACATTGTAGAAACCAACTCGGAATCACCAAAGGGATATAAAGGATGTATACTCAGGAACAAATGGGGGGGGGGGGGGGGGAGAGTGAGATCTGAGACGTTTAAGGAAGCAATTCCTGAGCTTGAATCGCAGGCAGCTGAATTCAGGGCCACCAAAAGGAGCGAGCGATTAAAATTGGGACTCCAGGGACCAGCAGAGATTTCAGAGCGTTGTAGGGCTGGAGGAAGCTGATGGCAGGGATAGGGAGGCAGTGGCAGGGATAGGGAGGCAGTGGCAGGGATAGGGAGGCAGTGGCAGGGATAGAGAGGCAGTGGCAGGGATAGAGAGGCAGTGGCAGGGATAGAGAGGCAGTGGCAGGGGTAGAGAGGCAGTGGCAGGGGTAGGGAGGCAGTGGCAGGGGTAGGGAGGCAGTGGCAGGGGTAGGGAGGCAGTGGCAGGGGTAGGGAGGCAGTGGCAGGGATAGGGAGGCAGTGGCAGGGATAGGGAGGCAGTGGCAGGGATAGGGAGGCAGTGGCAGGGATAGGGAGGCAGTGGCAGGGATAGGGAGGCAGTGGCAGGGATAGGGAGGCAGTGGCAGGGATAGGGAGGCAGTGGCAGGGATAGGGAGGCAGTGGCAGGGATAGGGAGGCAGTGGCAGGGAGGCAGTGGCAGGGAGGCAGTGGCAGGGATCGGGAGGCAGTGGCAGGGATCGGGAGGCAGTGGCAGGGATCGGGAGGCAGTGGCAGGGATCGGGAGGCAGTGGCAGGGATCGGGAGGCAGTGGCAGGGATCGGGAGGCAGTGGCAGGGATCGGGAGGCAGTGGCAGGGATCGGGAGGCAGTGGCAGGGATCGGGAGGCAGTGGCAGGGATCGGGAGGCAGTGGCAGGGATCGGGAGGCAGTGGCAGGGATCGGGAGGCAGTGGCAGGGATCGGGAGGCAGTGGCAGGGATCGGGAGGCAGTGGCAGGGATCGGGAGGCAGTGGCAGGGATCGGGAGGCAGTGGCAGGGATCGGGAGGCAGTGGCAGGGATAGGGAGGCAGTGGCAGGGATAGGGAGGAAGTGGCAGGGGGAGGGAGGCAGTGGCAGGGGGAGGGAGGCAGTGGCAGGGATAGGGAGGCAGTGGCAGGGATAGGGAGGCAGTGGCAGGGTAGGGAGGCAGTGGCAGGGGTAGGGAGGCAGTGGCAGGGGTAGGGAGGCAGTGGCAGGGATAGGGAGGCAGTGGCAGGGATAGGGAGGCAGTGGCAGGGATAGGGAGGCAGTGGCAGGGATAGGGAGGCAGTGGCAGGGATAGGGAGGCAGTGGCAGGGATAGGGAGGCAGTGGCAGGGATAGGGAGGCAGGGATAGGGAGGCAGTGGCAGGGATAGGGAGGCAGTGGCAGGGATAGGGAGGCAGTGGCAGGGATAGGGAGGCAGTGGCAGGGAGGCAGTGGTAGGGATCGGGAGGCAGTGGCAGGGATCGGGAGGCAGTGGCAGGGATCGGGAGGCAGTGGCAGGGTTCGGGAGGCGGTGGCAGGGATCGGGAGGCGGTGGCAGGGATCGGGAGGCGGTGGCAGGGATCGGGAGGCGGTGGCAGGGATCGGGAGGCGGTGGCAGGGATCGGGAGGCGGTGGCAGGGATCGGGAGGCGGTGGCAGGGATCGGGAGGCGGTGGCAGGGATCGGGAGGCGGTGGCAGGGATCGGGAGGCGGTGGCAGGGATCGGGAGGCGGTGGCAGGGATCGGGAGGCGGTGGCAGGGATCGGGAGGCGGTGGCAGGGATCGGGAGGCGGTGGCAGGGATCGGGAGGCGGTGGCAGGGATCGGGAGGCGGTGGCAGGGATCGGGAGGCGGTGGCAGGGATCGGGAGGCGGTGGCAGGGATCGGGAGGCGGTGGCAGGGATCGGGAGGCGGTGGCAGGGATCGGGAGGCGGTGGCAGGGATCGGGAGGCGGTGGCAGGGATCGGGAGGCGGTGGCAGGGATCGGGAGGCGGCGGCAGGGATCGGGAGGCGGCGGCAGGGATCGGGAGGCGGCGGCAGGGATCGGGAGGCGGCGGCAGGGGGAGGGAGGCGGCGGCAGGGGGAGGGAGGCGGCGGCAGGGGGAGGGAGGCGGCGGCAGGGGGAGGGAGGCGGCGGCAGGGGGAGGGAGGCGGTGGCAGGGGGAGGGAGGCGGTGGCAGGGGGAGGGAGGCGGTGGCAGGGGGAGGGAGGCAGTGGCAGGGGGAGGGAGGCAGTGGCAGGGGGAGGGAGGCAGTGGCAGGGGGAGGGAGGCAGTGGCAGGGGGAGGGAGGCAGTGGCAGGGGGAGGGAGGCAGTGGCAGGGGGAGGGAGGCAGTGGCAGGGGGAGGGAGGCAGTGGCAGGGGGAGGGAGGCAGTGGCAGGGGGAGGGAGGCAGTGGCAGGGATCGGGAGGCAGTGGCAGGGATCGGGAGGCAGTGGCAGGGATCGGGAGGCAGTGGCAGGGATCGGGAGGCAGTGGCAGGGATCGGGAGGCAGTGGCAGGGATCGGGAGGCAGTGGCAGGGATCGGGAGGCAGTGGCAGGGATCGGGAGGCAGTGGCAGGGATCGGGAGGCAGTGGCAGGGATCGGGAGGCAGTGGCAGGGATCGGGAGGCAGTGGCAGGGATCGGGAGGCAGTGGCAGGGATCGGGAGGCAGTGGCAGGGATCGGGAGGCAGTGGCAGGGATCGGGAGGCAGTGGCAGGGATCGGGAGGCAGTGGCAGGGATCGGGAGGCAGTGGCAGGGATCGGGAGGCAGTGGCAGGGATCGGGAGGCAGTGGCAGGGATCGGGAGGCAGTGGCAGGGATCGGGAGGCAGTGGCAGGGATCGGGAGGCAGTGGCAGGGATCGGGAGGCAGTGGCAGGGATCGGGAGGCAGTGGCAGGGATCGGGAGGCAGTGGCAGGGGGAGGGAGGCAGTGGCAGGGGGAGGGAGGCAGTGGCAGGGGGAGGGAGGCAGTGGCAGGGGGAGGGAGGCAGTGGCAGGGGGGAGGGAGGCAGTGGCAGGGGGAGGGAGGCAGTGGCAGGGGGAGGGAGGCAGTGGCAGGGGGAGGGAGGCAGTGGCAGGGGGAGGGAGGCAGTGGCAGGGGGAGGGAGGCAGTGGCAGGGGGAGGGAGGCAGTGGCAGGGGGAGGGAGGCAGTGGCAGGGGGAGGGAGGCAGTGGCAGGGGGGAGGGAGGCAGTGGCAGGGGGAGGGAGGCAGTGGCAGGGGGAGGGAGGCAGTGGCAGGGGGAGGGAGGCAGTGGCAGGGGGAGGGAGGCAGTGGCAGGGGGAGGGAGGCAGTGGCAGGGGGAGGGAGGCAGTGGCAGGGGGAGGGAGGCAGTGGCAGGGGGGAGGGAGGCAGTGGCAGGGGGAGGGAGGCAGTGGCAGGGGGAGGGAGGCAGTGGCAGGGGGAGGGAGGCAGTGGCAGGGGGAGGGAGGCAGTGGCAGGGGGAGGGAGGCAGTGGCAGGGGGAGGGAGGCAGTGGCAGGGGGAGGGAGGCAGTGGCAGGGGGAGGGAGGCAGTGGCAGGGGGAGGGAGGCAGTGGCAGGGGGAGAGAGGCAGTGGCAGGGGGAGGGAGGCAGTGGCAGGGGGAGGGAGGCAGTGGCAGGGGGAGGGAGGCAGTGGCAGGGGGAGGGGAGGCAGTGGCAGGGGGAGGGAGGCAGTGGCAGGGGGAGGGAGGCAGTGGCAGGGGAGGGAGGCAGTGGCAGGGGGAGGGAGGCAGTGGCAGGGGGAGGGAGGCAGTGGCAGGGGGAGGGAGGCAGTGGCAGGGGGAGGGAGGCAGTGGCAGGGGGAGGGAGGCCGTGGCAGGGGGAGGGAGGCAATGGCAGGGGGAGGGAGGCCGTGGCAGGGGGAGGGAGGCCGTGGCAGTGATCGGGAGGCAGTGGCAGGGGGAGGGAGGCAGTGGCAGGGGGAGGGAGGCAGTGGCAGGGGGAGGGAGGCAGTGGCAGGGGGAGGGAGGCAGTGGCAGGGGGAGGGAGGCAGTGGCAGGGGGAGGGAGGCAGTGGCAGGGGGAGGGAGGCAGTGGCAGGGGGAGGGAGGCAGTGGCAGGGGGAGGGAGGCAGTGGCAGGGGGAGGGAGGCAGTGGCAGGGGGAGGGAGGCAGTGGCAGGGGGAGGGAGGCAGTGGCAGGGGGAGGGAGGCAGTGGCAGGGGGAGGGAGGCAGTGGCAGGGGGAGGGAGGCAGTGGCAGGGGGAGGGAGGCAGTGGCAGGGGGAGGGAGGCAGTGGCAGGGGGAGGGAGGCAGTGGCAGGGGGAGGGAGGCAGTGGGAGGGGAGGGAGGCAGTGGCAGAGGGAGGGAGGCAGTGGCAGGGGGAGGGAGGCAGTGGCAGGGGGAGGGAGGCAGTGGCAGGGGGAGGGAGGCAGTGGCAGGGAGGCAGTGGCAGGGATAGGGAGGCAGTGGCAGGGATAGGGAGGCAGTGGCAGGGATAGGGAGGCAGTGGCAGGGATAGGGAGGCAGTGGCAGGGATAGGGAGGCAGTGGCAGGGATAGGGAGGCAGTGGCAGGGATAGGGAGGCATTGGCAGGGGGAGGGAGGCAGTGGCAAGGGGAGGGAGGCAGTGGCAGGGATAGGGAGGCAGTGGCAGGGATAGGGAGGCAGTGGCAGGGATAGGGAGGCAGTGGCAGGGATAGGGAGGCAGTGGGCAGGGATAGGGAGGCAGTGGCAGGGATCGGGAGGCAGTGGGAGGGGGAGGGAGGCAGTGGGAGGGGGAGGGAGGCAGTGGCAGGGGGAGGGAGGCAGTGGCAGGGGGAGGGAGGCAGTGGCGGGGGGAGGGAGGCAGTGGCAGGGGGAGGGAGGCAGTGGCAGGGGGAGGGAGGCAGTGGCAGGGGGAGGGAGGCAGTGGCAGGGGGAGGGAGGCAGTGGCAGGGGAGGGAGGCAGTGGCAGGGGAGGGAGGCAGTGGCAGGGGGAGGGAGGCAGTGGCAGGGGAGGGAGGCAGTGGCAGGGGGAGGGAGGCAGTGGCAGGGGAGGGAGGCAGTGGCAGGGGAGGGAGGCAGTGGCAGGGGAGGGAGGTAGTGGCAGGGGAGGGAGGTAGTGGCAGGGGGAGGGAGGCAGTGGCAGAGGGAGGGAGGCAGTGGCAGAGGGTGGCAGGCAGTGGCAGAGGGTGGGAGGCAGTGGCAGGGGGAGGGAGGCAGTGGCAGGGGGGAGGGAGGCAGTGGCAGAGGGAGGGAGGCAGTGGCAGAGGGAGGGAGGCAGTGGCAGAGGGAGGGAGGCAGTGGCAGAGGGAGGGAGGCAGTGGCAGAGGGAGGGAGGCAGTGGCAGAGGGAGGGAGGCAGTGGCAGGGATCGGGAGGCAATGGCAGAGGGAGGGAGGCAGTGGCAGAGGGAGGGAGGCAGTGGCAGAGGGAGGGAGGCAGTGGCAGAGGGAGGGAGGCAGTGGCAGGGATCGGGAGGCAATGGCAGAGGGAGGGAGGCAATGGCAGAGGGAGGGAGGCAGTGGCTGGGGGAGGGAGGCACTGGCAGGGGGAGTGAGGCACTGGCAGGGGGAGTGAGGCACTGGCAGGGTGAGGGAGGCACTGGCAGGGGGAGTGAGGCACTGGCAGGGGGAGTGAGGCACTGGCAGGGGGAGTGAGGCACTGGCAGGGGGAGTGAGGGCACTGGCAGGGGGAGTGAGGCACTGGCAGGGGGAGTGAGGCACTGGCAGGGGGAGTGAGGCACTGGCAGGGGGAGTGAGGCACTGGCAGGGGGAGTGAGGCACTGGCAGGGGGAGTGAGGCACTGGCAGGGGGAGTGAGGCACTGGCAGGGGGAGGGAGGCAGTGGCAGGGGGAGGGAGGCAGTGGCAGGGGGAGGGAGGCAGTGGCAGGGGGAGGGAGGCAGTGGCAGGGGGAGGGAGGCAGTGGCAGGGGGAGGGAGGCAGTGGCAGGGGGAGGGAGGCAGTGGCAGGGGGAGGGAGGCAGTGGCAGGGGGAGGGAGGCAGTGGCAGGGGGAGGGAGGCAGTGGCAGGGGGAGGGAGGCAGTGGCAGGGGGAGGGAGGCAGTGGCAGGGGGAGAGAGGCAGTGGCAGGGGGAGGGAGGCAGTGGCAGGGGGAGGGAGGCAGTGGCAGGGGGAGGGAGGCAGTGGCAGGGGGAGGGAGGCAGTGGCAGGGGGAGGGAGGCAGTGGCAGGGGAGGGAGGCAGTGGCAGGGGGAGGGAGGCAGTGGCAGGGGGAGGGAGGCAGTGGCAGGGGGAGGGAGGCAGTGGCAGGGGGAGGGAGGCAGTGGCAGGGGGAGGGAGGCAGTGGCAGGGGGAGGGAGGCCGTGGCAGGGGGAGGGAGGCAGTGGCAGGGGGAGGGAGGCCGTGGCAGGGGGAGGGAGGCCGTGGCAGTGATCGGGAGGCAGTGGCAGGGGGAGGGAGGCAGTGGCAGGGGGAGGGAGGCAGGTGGCAGGGGGAGGGAGGCAGTGGCAGGGGGAGGGAGGCCGTGGCAGGGGGAGGGAGGCCGTGGCAGTGATCGGGAGGCAGTGGCAGGGGGAGGGAGGCAGTGCAGGGGGAGGGAGGCAGTGGCAGGGGGAGGGAGGCAGTGGCAGGGGGAGGGAGGCAGTGGCAGGGGGAGGGAGGCAGTGGCAGGGGGAGGGAGGCAGTGGCAGGGGGAGGGAGGCAGTGGCAGGGGGAGGGAGGCAGTGGCAGGGGGAGGGAGGCAGTGGCAGGGGGAGGGAGGCAGTGGGAGGGGAGGGAGGCAGTGGCAGGGGGAGGGAGGCAGTGGCAGGGGGAGGGAGGCAGTGGCAGGGGGAGGGAGGCAGTGGCAGGGAGGCAGTGGCAGGGATAGGGAGGCAGTGGCAGGGATAGGGAGGCAGTGGCAGGGATAGGGAGGCAGTGGCAGGGATAGGGAGGCAGTGGCAGGGATAGGGAGGCAGTGGCAGGGATAGGGAGGCAGTGGCAGGGATAGGGAGGCAGTGGCAGGGATAGGGAGGCAGTGGCAGGGATAGGAGGCAGTGGCAGGGATAGGGAGGCAGTGGCAAGGGGAGGGAGGCAGTGGCAGGGATAGGGAGGCAGTGGCAGGGATAGGGAGGCAGTGGCAGGGATAGGGAGGCAGTGGCAGGGATAGGGAGGCAGTGGCAGGGATCGGGAGGCAGTGGGAGGGGGAGGGAGGCAGTGGCGGGGGAGGGAGGCAGTGGCAGGGGGAGGGAGGCAGTGGCAGGGGGAGGGAGGCAGTGGCAGGGGGAGGGAGGCAGTGGCAGGGGGAGGGAGGCAGTGGCAGGGGGAGGGAGGCAGTGGCAGGGGGAGGGAGGCAGTGGCAGGGGGAGGGAGGCAGTGGCAGGGGGAGGGAGGCAGTGGCAGGGGGAGGGAGGCAGTGGCAGGGGGAGGGAGGCAGTGGGAGGGGAGGGAGGCAGTGGCAGGGGGAGGGAGGCAGTGGCAGGGGGAGGGAGGCAGTGGCAGGGGGAGGGAGGCAGTGGCAGGGAGGCAGTGGCAGGGATAGGGAGGCAGTGGCAGGGATAGGGAGGCAGTGGCAGGGATAGGGAGGCAGTGGCAGGGATAGGGAGGCAGTGGCAGGGATAGGGAGGCAGTGGCAGGGATAGGGAGGCAGTGGCAGGGATAGGGAGGCAGTGGCAGGGATAGGGAGGCAGTGGCAGGGATAGGGAGGCAGTGGCAGGGGATAGGGAGGCAGTGGCAAGGGGAGGGAGGCAGTGGCAGGGATAGGGAGGCAGTGGCAGGGATAGGGAGGCAGTGGCAGGGATAGGGAGGCAGTGGCAGGGATAGGGAGGCAGTGGCAGGGATCGGGAGGCAGTGGAGGGGGGAGGGAGGCAGTGGCGGGGGAGGGAGGCAGTGGCAGGGGGAGGGAGGCAGTCGCAGGGGGAGGGAGGCAGTGGCAGGGGGAGGGAGGCAGTGGCAGGGGGAGGGAGGCAGTGGCAGGGGAGGGAGGCAGTGGCAGGGGAGGGAGGCAGTGGCAGGGGGAGGGAGGCAGTGGCAGGGGAGGGAGGCAGTGGCAGGGGAGGGAGGCAGTGGCAGGGGAGGGAGGTAGTGGCAGGGGAGGGAGGTAGTGGCAGGGGGAGGGAGGCAGTGGCAGAGGGAGGGAGGCAGTGGCAGAGGGTGGCAGGCAGTGGCAGAGGGTGGGAGGCAGTGGCAGGGGGAGGGAGGCTTGTGGCAGGGGGAGGGAGGCAGTGGCAGAGGGAGGGAGGCAGTGGCAGAGGGAGGGAGGCAGTGGCAGAGGGAGGGAGGCAGTGGCAGAGGGAGGGAGGCAGTGGCAGAGGGAGGGAGGCAGTGGCAGGGATCGGGAGGCAATGGCAGAGGGAGGGAGGCAATGGCAGAGGGAGGGAGGCAGTGGCTGGGGGAGGGAGGCACTGGCAGGGGGAGGGAGACACTGGCAGGGGGAGGGAGGCACTGGCAGGGTGAGGGAGGCACTGGCAGGGGGAGTGAGGCACTGGCAGGGGGAGTGAGGCACTGGCAGGGGGAGTGAGGCACTGGCAGGGGGAGTGAGGCACTGGCAGGGGGAGTGAGGCACTGGCAGGGGGAGTGAGGCACTGGCAGGGGGAGTGAGGCACTGGCAGGGGGAGTGAGGCACTGGCAGGGGGAGTGAGGCACTGGCAGGGGGAGTGAGGCACTGGCAGGGGGAGTGAGGCACTGGCAGGGGGAGTGAGGCACTGGCAGGGGGAGTGAGGCACTGGCAGGGGGAGAGAGGCACTGGCAGGGGGAGAGAGGCACTGGCAGGGGGAGAGAGGCACTGGCAGGGGGAGAGAGGCACTGGCAGGGGGAGTGAGGCACTGGCAGGGGGAGTGAGGCACTGGCAGGGGGAGTGAGGCACTGGCCGGGGGAGTGAGGCACTGGCCGGGGGAGTGAGGCACTGGCAGGGGGAGTGAGGCACTGGCAGGGGGAGTGAGGCACTGGCAGGGGGAGTGAGGCACTGGCAGGGGGAGGGAGGCACTGGCAGGGGGAGGGAGGCACTGGCAGGGGGAGGGAGGCACTGGCAGGGGGAGGGAGGCACTGGCAGGGGGAGGGAGGCACTGGCAGGGGGAGGGAGGCACTGGCAGGGGGAGGGAGGCACTGGCAGGGGGAGGGAGGCACTGGCAGGGGGAGGGAGGCACTGGCAGGGGGAGGGAGGCACTGGCAGGGGGAGGGAGGCACTGGCAGGGGGAGGGAGGCAGTGGCAGGGGGAGGAAGGCGGTGGCAGGGGGAGGGAGGCAGTGGCAGCGGGAGGGAGGCAATGGCAGGGGGAGGGAGGCAGTGGCAGGGGGAGGGAGGCAGTGGCAGGGGGAGGGAGGCAGAGGCAGGGGGAGGGAGGCAGTGGCACAGGGAGGGAGGCAGTGCTAGGGGGAGGGAGGCAGTGGCAGGGGGAGGGAGGCAGTGGCAGAGGGAGGGGGGCAAAGGCAGGGGGAGGGAGGCAGTGGCAGGGGGAGGGAGGCAGTGCTAGGGGGAGGGAGGCAGTGGCAGGGGGAGGGAGGTAGTGGCAGGGGAGGGAGGCAGAGATCGCGAAGCCCATGGATGGATTTGAAAACAGGAATGAGAACTTTAGAAGTTCAACTCCAAACGTTCGCTCTTCTCTCTCCCGACAGATGCTGTGCCAGACCTGCTGAGGTTTTCCAGCGTTTTTTTTTTTTGGTTTTAAAAGTTAAATGTTGCTTGGCGGGGATCCAGTGTGAGCACTGGGGGCTTGGGGGGGGGGGGGGGGGGGGGGGGGGGGGGGCAGGTTTGGCAAGCGCAGCAGTTTTCAAACTGAAGTCTATTTTGAAAGTTTGGGGGGGCGGGGTGTGCTCGGAGAGCCAGTTAAAATTTAGAAAGTCAAATCTTTAACTGGGAGATTTAAGAAGCTTTGAGTAACCGAGCTGGTGCCAGGGACTGTCACCCGATAGTCCCAGGGACAATGCCAGGGTAGAGAGAGAGAGAAAGTGAGAAACCGAGAGGGAGAAAGAGAGAGAGAGAGAGAGAGAAACAACCCAAGAGGGTGGGAAAGAAAGAGACAGACTGAAAGAGACAGAATTACCTCCACTCTGTCGCCTCTTCAGTAACAACTGGGAATGCCGGTAGCTGCTGGGAGCAGTCCTCCGATATAAACTGTTCCTGGTCAGGGAGACATTCGCCCCTTCTCGAGGAGTTCTGCGGTAATCCTGATATTCCCAATCCTCCATCCTGTGAGCCGGATATGGGAGAAACTGACCAGGAGCACGTTACCTTTCATAGTCCCACAGACAATTCCCCGACAACGGTGCCAATGCCACACTGCCCACTCCTCACCAACCCCCAGTGCCCAGCATTGCCCTCAAAGCAGGCAGCAGGGAGAGTAAACCCCGGCAGTGAGCAGCTCAAGCAGCAGAATGCAGAGGGCAGGGCTCAAGGAAACAAACAGGTGTTACAAGTACTGGAGCCAAGACGCTCCCTGCCCAGCAAGTCATCCACTTCCCCAGGTGGCAGCGAATCAGCGACTGCTCCAACCACAATCCCAGAGAAACCACCCCCTCCCCTTCACCTAACCCCTCCCCCTTCACCCACCCCCTCCCCCTTCACCCACCCCCTCCCCCTTCACCCACCCCCTCCCCCTTCACCCACCCCCTCCCACTGCACATAACCCCTTCCCACCGCCTCTCCCCTCCTTCACCCAGCCCCTCTCCCCTCCCCCACCCCCCCTCTCTCTCCCCCCCTCCCCCACCCATCAACTCCTGGGAACTCTCACCCTGCCCTGATTGGCTGGTTGGCCCCTGGACTGAGTAAACCATTAATCAGCTTTTCTTAATACACGACCCAAACAAGCTTAATGCGCGAGAGAGAAAGGGAGGGAGGGAGGGAGAGAGAGAGAGAGAGAGGAAGATTGAGAGGCAGAGAGAAAGAGGGAGAGTGAGGCAGAGAGGGAGACGTGTGGGGCGGGGGGGGGGGGGGGGCAGAGAGGGAGACGTGGGGGGGGCAGAGAGGGAGACGTGGGGGGGGGCAGAGAGGGAGACGTGGGGGGGGGCAGAGAGGGAGACGTGGGGGGGGGCAGAGAGGGAGACGTGGGGGGGGTGGCAGATAGGGAGACGTGGGGGGGGCAGATAGGGAGACGTGGGGGGGCAGATAGGGAGACGTGGGGGGGCAGATAGGGAGACGTGGGGGGGCAGAGAGGGAGAAGTGGGGGGGGCAGAGAGGGAGAAGTGGGGGGGGCAGAGAGGGAGAAGTGGGGGGGGCAGAGAGGGAGAAGTGGGGGGGCAGAGAGGGAGAAGTGGTGGGGGCAGAGAGGGAGAAGTGGTGGGGGCAGAGGGGGAGAAGTGGGGGGGCAGAGAGGGAGAAGTGGCGGGGCAGAGGGGGAGACGTGGGGGGGGCAGAGAGGGAGAAGTGGCAGAGAGGGAGAAGTGGGGGGGGGCAGAGAGGGAGAAGTGGGGGGGGCAGAGGGGGAGAAGTGGGGGGGCAGAGGGGGAGAAGTGGGGGGGGCAGAGGGGGAGAAGTGGGGGGGGCAGAGGGGGAGAAGTGGGGGGGGCAGAGGGGGAGAAGTGGGGGGGGCAGAGGGGGAGAAGTGGGGGGGGGCAGAGGGGGAGAAGTGGGGGGGGGGCAGAGGGGGAGAAGTGGGGGGGCAGAGGGGGAGAAGTGGGGGGGCAGAGAGGGAGAAGTGGGGGGGCAGAGAGGGAGAAGTGGCGGGGCAGAGAGGGAGAAGTGGGGGGGCAGAGAGGGAGAAGTGGGGGGGCAGAGGGGGAGACGTGGGGGGGGGCAGAGAGGGAGAAGTGGCAGAGAGGGAGAAGTGGGGGGGGGCAGAGAGGGAGAAGTGGGGGGGGCAGAGGGGGAGAAGTGGGGGGGCAGAGGGGGAGAAGTGGGGGGGGCAGAGGGGGAGAAGTGGGGGGGGCAGAGGGGGAGAAGTGGGGGGGGCAGAGGGGGAGAAGTGGGGGGGGGCAGAGGGGGAGAAGTGGGGGGGGGGCAGAGGGGGAGAAGTGGGGGGGCAGAGGGGGAGAAGTGGGGGGGCAGAGAGGGAGAAGTGGGGGGGCAGAGAGGGAGAAGTGGGGGGGCAGAGAGGGAGAAGTGGGGGGCAGAGAGGGAGAAGTGGGGGGGCAGAGAGGGAGAAGTGGGGGGCAGAGAGGGAGAAGTGGGGGGGGCAGAGGGGGAGAAGTGGGGGGGCAGAGGGGGAGAGTGGGGGGGCAGTGGGGGAGAAGTGGGGGGGCAGAGGGGAGATGTGGGGGGGCAGAGGGGGAGAAGTGGGGGGGGCAGAGGGGGAGAAGTGGGGAGGCAGAGGGGGAGACGTGGGGGGCAGAGTGGGAGACGTGGGGGGGCAGAGGGGGAGACGTGGGGGGGCAGAGGGGGAGAGTGGGGGGGGGGGAGAAGTGGGGGGCAGAGGGGGAGAAGTGGGGAGGCAGAGGGGGAGACGTGGGGGGCAGAGTGGGAGACGTGGGGGGGCAGAGGGGGAGACGTGGGGGGGCAGAGGGGGAGAAGTGGGGGGGCAGAGGGGGAGAAGTGGGGGGGCAGAGGGGGAGAAGTGGGGGGGCAGAGGGGGAGAAGTGGGGGACAGAGGGGGAGAAGTGGGGGGGGCAAAGGGGGAGAAGTGGGGGGGCAGAGGGGGAGAAGTAGGGGGGCAGAGGGGGAGAAGTGGGGGGGCAGAGGGGGAGAAGTAGGGGGGCAGAGGGGGAGAAGTGGGGGGGCAGAGGGGGAGAAGTGGGGGGGCAGAGGGGGAGAAGTGGGGGGGCAGAGGGGGAGAAGTGGGGGGGCAGAGGGGGAGAAGTGGGGGGGCAGAGGGGGAGAAGTGGGGGGGCAGAGGGGGAGAAGTGGGGGGGCAGAGGGGGAGAAGTGGGGGGGCAGAGGGGGAGAAGTGGGGGGGCAGAGGGGGAGAAGTGGGGGGGCAGAGGGGGAGAAGTGGGGGGGCAGAGGGGGAGAAGTGGGGGGGCAGAGGGGGAGAAGTGGGGGTGCAGAGAGGGAGAATTGGGGGGCAGAGGGGGAGAAGTGGGGGGCAGAGAGGGAGAAGTGGGGGGGCAGAGAGGGAGAAGTGGGGGGGCAGAGAGGGAGAAGTGGGGGGGGGGGGGCAGAGAGGGGAGAAGTGGGGGGGGGGCAGAGAGGGAGAAGTGGGGGGGCAGAGGGGGAGAAGTGGGGGGGCAGAGAGGGAGAAGTGGGGGGCAGAGAGAGAGACGTGGGGGGCAGAGAGAGAGAAGTGGGGGGGCAGAGGGGGGAAGTGGGGGGGCAGAGGGGGGGAAGTGGGGGGGGGCAGGGAGGGGGAAGTGGGGGGGGCAGAGAGGGGGAAGTGGGGGGGCAGAGAGGGGGAAGTGGGGGGGCAGAGAGGGGGAAGTGGGGGGCAGAGAGGGGGAAGTGGGGTGGCAGAGAGGGGGAAGTGGGGGGCAGAGAGGGGGAAGTGGGGGGGCAGAGAGGGGGAAGTGGGGGGCAGAGAGGGGGTAGTGGGGGGGCAGAGAGGGGGAAGTGGGGGGGCAGAGAGGGGGAAGTGGGGGGCAGAGAGGGGGGAAGTGGGGGGGGCAGAGAGGGGGATGTGGGGGGGCAGAGAGGGGGAAGTGGGGGGGCAGAGAGGGGGAAGTGGGGGGGGCAGAGAGGGGGACGTGGGGGGGCAGAGAGGGGGAAGTGGGGGGGGGCAGAGAGGGGGAAGTGGGGGGGGCAGAGAGGGGGAAGTGGGGGGGGCAGAGAGGGGGAAGTGGGGGGGGGCAGAGAGGGGGAAGTGGGGGGGGGCAGAGAGGGGGAAGTGGGGGGGGGGCAGAGAGGGGGAAGTGGGGGGGCAGAGAGGGGGCAGAGAGGGGGAAGTGGGGGGGCAGAGAGGGGGAAGTGGGGGGGCAGAGAGGGGGAAGTGGGGGGGCAGAGAGGGGGAAGTGGGGGGCAGAGAGGGGGAAGTGGGGGGGGCAGAGAGGGGAAGTGGGGGGGCAGAGAGGGGGAAGTGGGGGGGGCAGAGAGGGGGAAGTGGGGGGGCAGATTGGGGGAAGTGGGGGGGCAGAGAGGGGGAAGTGGGGGGGCAGAGAGGGGGAAGTGGGGGGGCAGAGAGGGGGAAGTGGGGGGGCAGAGAGGGGGAAGTGGGGGGGGCAGAGAGGGGGAAGTGGGGGGGCAGAGAGGGGGGAAGTGGGGGGGCAGAGAGGGGAAGTGGGGGGGCAGAGAGGGGGAAGTGGGGGGGCAGAGAGGGGGAAGTGGGGGGGGCAGAGAGGGGGAAGTGGGGGGGCAGAGAGGGGGAAGTGGGGGGGCAGAGAGGGGGAAGTGGGGGGGCAGAGAGGGGAAGTGGGGGGGCAGAGAGGGGGAAGTGGGGGGGCAGAGAGGGGGAAGTGGGGGGGCAGAGAGGGGGAAGTGGGGGGCAGAGAGGGGGCAGAGAGGGGGAAGTGGGGGGGAAGTGGGGGGGCAGAGAGGGGGAAGTGGGGGGGGCAGAGAGGGGGGAAGTGGGGGGGCAGAGAGGGGGAAGTGGGGGGGCAGAGAGGGGGAAGTGGGGGGGCAGAGAGGGGGAAGTGGGGGGGCAGAGAGGGGGAAGTGGGGGGGCAGAGAGGGGGAAGTGGGGGGCAGAGAGGGGGAAGTGGGGGGCAGAGAGGGGGAAGTGGGGGGCAGAGAGGGGGAAGTGGGGGGGCAGAGAGGGGGAAGTGGGGGGGCAGAGAGGGGGAAGTGGGGGGCAGAGAGGGGGAAGTGGGGGGCAGAGAGGGGGAAGTGGGGGGGCAGAGAGGGGGAAGTGGGGGGGCAGAGAGGGGGAAGTGGGGGGGCAGAGAGGGGGAAGTGGGGGGGCAGAGAGGGGGAAGTGGGGGGGCAGAGAGGGGGAAGTGGGGGGGCAGAGAGGGGGAAGTGGGGGGGCAGGGAGGTGGAAGTGGGGGGGCAGGGAGGGGGAAGTGGGGGGGCAGGGAGGGGGGAAGTGGGGGGGCAGGGAGGGGGAAGTGGGGGGGCAGGGAGGGGGAAGTGGGGGGGGACAGAGAGGGGGAAGTGGGGGGGGCAGAGAGGGGGAAGTGGGGGGGCAGAGAGGGGGAAGTGGGGGGGGCAGGGAGGGAGAAGTGGGGGGGGGGCAGAGGGGGAGAAGTGGGGGGGGCAGACAGACAGAAGTGGGGGGGCAGACAGACAGACTGGGGGGCGGCAGACAGACAGACTGGGGGGGGCAGACAGACAGACAGACTGGGGGGGGGCAGACAGACAGACAGACTGGGGGGGCAGACAGACAGACAGACTGGGGGGGGGGGCAGACAGACAGACTGGGGGGCGGGTGACAGAGGCAGTGGGGAGCCGGAGGGAGAGGGGGGGGAGGGGGAGGGGTAGGGGAGGGGTAGGGGGTGGGGAGGGGAGGGGGAGGGGAGGGAGGATGTGGAGGGAGGGTGAGACAGAGGGAGAGGGAGACAGAGGGAGAGGAAACGGAGGGAGAGGAAACGGAGGGAGTGGAGACGGAGGGAGAGGAGACGGAGGGAGGGGGAGACGGAAGGAGAGGGAGACGGAGGGAGAGGGAGACGGAGGGAGAGGGAGACGGAGGGAGAGGGAGACAGAGGGAGAGGGAGACGGAGGGAGAGGGAGACGGAGGGAGAGGGAGACGGAGGGAGACGGAGGGAGAGGGAGACGGAGGGAGAGGGAGACGGAGGGAGAGGGAGACGGAAGGAGAGGGAGACGGAGGGAGAGGGAGACGGAGGGAGAGGGAGAGGGAGGGAGAGGGAGACGGAAGGATGGGGAAGGCAGGTGGGGGCTGCGAAGGTAGCAGTGGGAGGTGGAGACGGAGCGAATGGCAGGGAGGTGGATGGAGACAGACAGAGTGAGACAGAGAGGCACACACACACAGAGGGAGAGAGACAGAGACAGAGGGGGAGTGAGAGACAGAGAGAGAGAAAGAGAGAGAGAGCGTGCTAGAGCGACGTGAATTCCCAGGAATGAGACAAAGACAGGCAGAGAGGGAAAGAGAGAGAGAAATAGGAGTTCAGGAGAAGCCTCTCTGCTCACAGAGCAGTGAGAATGTGAAGCCAGAGAGAAAATGCTGGAAAAGCTCAGCAGGTCCGGCAGCATCTGTAAGGAGAGAAAAGAGCGAACGTCTGGTTGAGCCCTTGTCAAAGCCCAAAGGGTCATCTGGACTGGAAACGTTCGCTCTTTCCTCTCCCTCCAGACGCTGCTGGACCCGCTGAGCTTTTCCAGCACCCGCAGCAATCTGCTTTCCTTCAGTGAGAACGTGACACCGGCTGTGGCAGGGAGTGGCGGAGGCGAATAGTGTCGACAGGTTCGTGGGAAAGCGCGATAAGCACAGTGGGGATGAGGGAGGAGGATATTCCGGGGATACGGCAGCGATGGGCTCTCAGTTGCCATGGGAGATGGGGGAAGCTCGGATTGTCCTCCTTCGAGCCGAGCAGGTTAACATCTGACAAGTGCTCAAAAGTCACAAAGAGTTTCATAATTAAGAGAAACTTCATAATGGCAGCAAGGTCGGTAACCCGGGGAGGCGGATTCAAGATGATTAACGAGAGAGAGAGAGGCAAAATGAGGGAACGTTTTCGAAGTCCAGTGTGTGTTGTGATCTAGAATGTTCTCTCTGATTGAACGGGCTGGATGGTCAGTGTGGTGGTGTGCGCCTGGACCTACCTTTCACCGTCTGCAGTTCCTTTTCCATAGACCTGATGCTGTAGCAGCAAAATTCCAGGTTTTCCAGCGCCTCACACTGGAGCTGCTCCTCCAGTGGTCTCTCCAGCATCGCCTTCAGGGAGTCCCGTGTCCGATGATGCATCTCCAAGTCCCACTCCAGCTCCTGGATCCGAGAGCGCAAGAGGCCGGGCGATGGGCCCCGGGGGAGGGACGCACCCTCCCAGTCCCTGCCCCCTTCCCGAGGCAGGTGCGGCCCGCTCAGCCTGGGGTGGGGGCACCTGGGGGGGCAGGCCTCCCCCTTGCTGGGCAGGGCGGCTTGTGGAGGGGGCAGGGGGGGCCGGCCTGGAGGGGCGCAGGGACCGGCCGGGGCAGGGGGGAGCGGGCGAATGTCCGAGGGCGGGGAGGGGCTGGTCTGGTTGACCGGGCCGGGATCTGGGGGGCGCCCCTGGCCACGTCTTGCTCCGTGTTGTAGTCGGAGATTGAGAAATGCCGCAGGACCGCTGGGCTGACCTCTGACCTCGGGGAGGGCAGGCTGCGGTTAAACTCTTCAATCTGCTCGGAGCACTTGGAGTCCAGGTTGCCCCTGGCCACCAGTCCCTTGGTGTGGACCCTGGATTCCGCTGAACGGTCATCGTCCCACTTCGGCCCCTCTGACCTCTGCTGACCCCCCCCCCTCTCCGCTCACTTCCATCAGATCCAGCACAACCGTGACACCGGAATTCTCCACCCATCCATGGCCGGGGGGCGGGGCGGGCTGCCACGCTGTTTGGCCAACATTGGTCACTTGGGCCGGGTCACTGGGGATCACTGGGGGGTCAGAGTTCATCGCTGTCCCCGCCAAGCCCCCCCTCTCAGACAAGTCCAATTCGGAGGAATCTGGCCACCAGCTCCCCGTTGTCTGATGGGATTGGGCCATGGGCGGCTGCTCGGGGGCCTCGACCCGCCCAACCTGCTCCTCCTCCAGCTTCACAAAGCGGATG
>NC_092722.1:191834619-191844619 GCF_047496885.1 Scyliorhinus torazame
TGTGAGCCCTTTCCCTGTATCCGACTGGATTATCAACATTCTGAGGAAGGAAGCCTTTACCTGTCTCTATGAGCGGAGAAATAGAACAGAGAGTTTATGATGGAGCTGTAAGAAAATGCTCGATGGGACACAGCTAGAGTACTGTGTGCAGTTCTGGTCTCCGCACTACAGGAAGGACGTGATTGCAGTGGAGAGGGTGCAGAGGAGATTCCCCAGGTGCTGCCTGGGCTGGAGCGTTTCAGCGAGGAAGGGAGGCTGGAATAGGCTGGGGTTGTTTTCCTTGGAGCAGAGAAGGCTGAGGGGAAACCTGATCGAGGTGTACAAAATTATGAGGAACATAAATACAGTAGATAGGATAAAACCGTTCCTCTTAGGAGAGGGAACAATAACCAGGGGTCAATAACCACAGGTCAATAACCAGGGGTCAATAACCAGGGGTCAATAACCAGGGGGCATCGATTTATGATAATGGGGCAGTTGGTTGAGAGGAGATGTGAGGGAAAGCTTTTCACTGAAATGGTGGTGGGAGTTGGAACTCGCTGCCTGAAAGGGTGGTAGAGGCAGAGACCTTCACAACATTTAAGGAGCATTTTGGCGAACACTTGAAATGCCCTAGCGTACAAGGCCATTGACAAACTGCTGGAAAATGGGATTAGAAGATTGGCCGGCCAAGGAGACTCTCGTCCTGCGTGACGCAGCTGACTTGTGATACGTCAGGAGCGGCAAAACCTACGGCTATTCGAACACACACACACACACAAAAGAACGAAGTGTGGGAAGAAAACTGGACAATCTGGCAGCCCAACCAGCCACTGCCCATGTGTGAGGCAGGGGTGTGTGGCTGGGGGACTATTTGGCTTTGGAAACCATCGCAGCCATTCACCCGCTCATGACTCCCCCCAATTTATTCTTCAGGAGTCCAAGGATCAGGACCCAGGCGAGTGCACACACACACACAGTTGCTCACGCTCTCTCTCACGCGCACACAATCGCACGCACACTCTCAACAACAGAGCCACTTTGGGAAATTTCAGAGAGATTTGGCAAAATGCTCCAAAGAGAAAATGAAGCTCAGGCCGCCCTCTAGTGTTGAACGCGTTAACTGCCGTGTAACCAGCTCCCAGACAAACCTGGAACGGGAGCAAGAGGAGGACATTCAGCCCCTTGAGCCTGCTGGGACACACGGCTGCTCTGATTATCCCGCCCACCCCCCCCCACCACCAACACGACACATTACAGTCTCCAATTTCTTGCAAGTTATCCTGATAACTGCTTAGCGAGCTGGTCTCCCTTTTCAGGTTTAATCAAGGCCTAAACGACCCGTCCAAAGATTGGCCGGTTAGGTGTGGCTCCAGGGATAGGGCGGGGGGACTAGGCCGGGTGCTCTTTCAGAGGGTCGGTGCAGACTCAAAGGGCCGAATGGCCTCCTTTGATAAAGAAATTCATTCATGGGATGTGGGCCTCGCTGGGCTGGGTCAGCATTTATTGCCCATCCCCAATTGCCCCTTGAACTGAGCTGCTAACTAGACAGAGGGGCAGTTTAGACGGCTGGGTCAGCATTTATTGCCCATCCCCAATTGCCCTTGAACTGAGCTGCTAACTAGACAGAGGGGCAGTTTAGACTCAACCACATTGCTGAGGGTCTGGAGTCGCATGTCGGCCAGACCGGGTAAGGATGGCAGATTTCCTTCACTACAAGATAGTGAAGCAGATGGGTTTTTACGACAATGTTTCCCATGCTCATCATCATCGTGTTAATTCCAGATTTGTTTTTATTGAATTCAAATTTTACCACCTGCCCTGGCGGGATTTGAACCGGTCCCCCAGAGCATTGCCCTGGATCTCTGGATTGCTAATCCAGCGGCAGTACCACGAGGCCACTGCCTTCGGCTATCTTCTGCACGGTCGGGAACCGGTCTGATTGTGGCCGGCACTCCACATTCCTGTCCGCCGCCCCGATAACCGTAGACTCCCTTTCGTTACTCAACAATCCATCGACCCCTGCCTCAGAAATACTCAATCACCCTGCCGCCCTCACTCTGCGGGAAGGGTTCCAACCATTCACCGAGTGAGGAATTCTCCTCGTCGCTGTCTTCTCCAGTTTAAATTTATATAAACTGGTGCCCCCCCCGCCTCCCCCCCCCCCCTCCCCCACGGAATAGCCCTTGCTATGCCCTGCTTTTAAACCCGTCACATCTCTTAGATTCTTCCAGTTTTGATGACAGGTCTTCAACCTGAAACATTAACTCGGTTTTTCTCTCCACAGATGAGCATTTCCAGCATTTTCTGTTTTTTAATGCCTGAAGAAACATGTATTTTTCCTCATTATTTGAAAAAAAAAAATTTAGAGTACCCAGTTCATTTTTTTCCCAATTAAGGGGCAATTTAGCACGGCCAATCCACCTAGCCTGCACATCTTTTGGGTTGTGGGGGTGAAACCCACGCAGACACGGGGAGAATGTGCAAACTCCACACGGACAGTGACCCAGAGCCGGGATCGAACCTGGGACCTCGGCGCCGTGAGGCGGCAGTGCTAACCACTGCGCCACCGCGCTGCCCCCTTATTATTCTATGGGTTGTGGGTGTGTCGCAAAGCCAGCATTTGTTAACCATCCCGAATTGCCCTTGAACTGAATATTTCAAGAGGGCAGTTAACAGTCATCCGCAATTTCTGTGGACCTGGAGTCACATGTAGGCCTGACCAAGCGGCAGGTTTCCAACGGAATCCCTACAGTGCAGAAGGAGACCATTTGGCCCATCGAGTCTGCACCGACCCTCTGAAAGAACACCCCACCTCGGCCCACTCCCCCGACCTATCCCTGTAACCCCACCTAACCTGCATCTCTTTGGACACTAAGGGTCAATTTATCACGGCCAATCCACCTGAACTGCACATGTTTGGACTGTGGGAGGAAACCGGAGCACCCGGAGGAAACCCACGCACACACGGGGAGAACGCGCAGACCCCGCACAGACAGTCACCCAAGAATTGAACCCGGGTCCCTAATGCTGTGAGGCAGCAGTGCTAACCACCGTGCCACCAGGTGGGTTTTTACGGCAATTGATAATAGTTTCACGGTCACCATTACTGAGGCTCGCTTTCAATTCCAGATTTATCCACCAAATTCATCACGAGCTGCGAGGGTGGGATTTGAACCCACGTCCGAACAGAATTAATCTGGGTCCCTGGATTACGAACAAGTCCAGTGACATCGCCAGTATGCCAGCATATCCCAATCTACACACACAACATACATGTGGTCACCAAGTGTGTGTACAGGAGCATATATGTGTGCACCCGTGATGTGTGTGTCTGCAGAGCTGAACAGGAATGGCTGACTGTCATAATAAGGATTCAAATGGGTCAAAAGCAGAAAGCTAGCTTCATTGGGTAGTGAGTGAGCACCAGGAAGTCAAACTAGAATGAATATTAAGCGTGGTTGGGGGGGGGGGGGGGGTGAGCCTGGCTTTGGGTGGTGGTGGGGGCAGAGATACAGGTTAAACACGAGTTAAAGAGTCGAGGGGTGAGTTTATAGAGGCTGTAGAAAGAGGATCCGACAGGATTGATCGAGAGAAACTATTCCCTCTGCTGTGGGGGTGGGTGTTGTCCAGAGCAAGGAGGGATTGATCTTAAAAAGAGAGCCAAGCTGTTTGGGGACTACCTCTGCACAGAGAGGATAGTTAAAGTCAGGAACTCTCTCTCACAAGAAGGCTGCGGATTCCAGGGCTCAGTTGGAGTTTCAAGGCCAAGATGGGTAGAATTCTGTGGAGGAAGGAGAGTAGAGATCTGGTTGAGTGACAGAATAGATTCAAGGGACTGAATGGCTTCCTGAATCCATGGTTTTAAAACGATGGCAGAATATTGCAGCCACACCCTGGTCCATTCACCCCCCCCCCCCCCCCCCCCCCCCCCCCCACCCCCGACCCCTGAGCTCACATTTGGCCTGATCTCTCGTGTCTAAACAATAGTGAAGTGTGAGGAAGAATGGATCAGTATGAGTGGTTTATAACCTCCTCCCTGTCCAAGTTGCGACACTGCATCACGCACAAGTTGAATAACTTGGCCTCTTGAGAATGTCCATGTGATTGCCGTGGTCAGAGATGGGGGTGTGGGGCGCTGGAGGGGGGTGGGGGTTGTCGGGCCACAATGGGGTCTGTGTGCCTAACGACATTCAAAAGGACAGCGAGTCCTTTCAAACAAAAAAGTGTGAGACCTCCGCTCACCCCAATTCAAAAATAAAACAAACGCGGTGAAATCACACCTCCCTCGCACAGTGATTCAAAAAAACCTCCTGACACTGTATCGCAGAACACGCAACCATGAATCGCGCCGACACGCGTCACAGCGCAGGATACCGTGAGGCTGTTTTCTCTGTCCGCCCCCGTGTCTGGAACGGGAGATCAAGGAGGTTCGCCAACGCTCCATTCTTCATGCTCAGTGAGTAACACACTCACATCAGAGCGAGAAGATCATGGGTTCAAGGCCTCTCCACAGACATGAGCACAGCGATCCAGGCTGACAGTCCCGGTGCGTACCGAGGGAGTACTGCACTGTCAGAGGTGCTGTCTGTCAGATGAGACATCAAACCGAGGTCCTGTTTGCCCTCTCAGCTGCGGGTAAAACATCCCTTGGCCGTTACTTCGAAGATGGGAAAATTCTCCCCAGTGTCTGAACAAATATTCGTCCCGCAACATCCCTATTTTATGGGCGGCACGGTGAGACAGTGGTTAGCACTGCTGCCTCACAGCTCCAGGGTCCCGGGCTCAATTCCGGCCTCGGGTCACTGTCCTTGTGGAGTTTACACTTTCTCCCCGTGTGTGCGTGGGTTTCCTCCGGGTGCTCCGGTTTCCTCCCACAGTCCAATGATGTGCAGGTTAGGTGGATTGGCCATGATAAATTGCCCCTTAGTGTCCGAAAGGTTAGGTGGGGTTGCTGGGTTACAGGGATAGGGTGGAGGTGTGGCTTAAGTGGGGTGCTCTTTCCAAGGGCCGGTGCAGACTCGATGGGCCGAATGGCCTCCTTCTGCACTGTAAATTCTATGATCCACCATTGACAACCAGGACTTCAGCTGCCTGGGTCCTAAGCTCTGGAATTCTCTCTCTACACCTCTCCATCTCTCTCTCTCTCTTCAAGATACTACTCTGAACCTACCCCTTTGGCCAAACCATTGTCTAACAGAATTACAGAATTGCCACAGTGCACAAGGGGACCATTCAGCCCATCATGTGTGTACAGCCCCCCGATTAAACAATTCACTTGCTGCCATTCTCCCACTTCTCCCTGTAACCCGGCAGTCTTCCTTTTCATATAACAGTCTGAATTCATCTTGAATTCCTCGACCGAACCTGCCTCCACCACACGCTCAGACAGTGCATTTCCCGACTTGCTGCGAGAGAACGTTCTCCTCCTGTCGCCATTGCCCCTTTCACCAATTACTTTAAACCTGTGCCCTCTGGTTCTTGCTCCTTTCCCCACTGGGGACGGTTTCTCCCTGTCTACTTGGTCCAGACCACTCATGGTTTTGAACACCTCCATCAAAATCTCCTCTCAGCCTTCTCTTCGCTACGGAGACCAGTCTCTCAGTCTCTCCTCACAACTGAAGTTACGCATTCCTGGGACCATCCTCATGAATCTTTTCTCTACTCTCTCCAACATCTGGCTGGTTTAGCACACTGGGCTAAATCGCTGGCTTTTAAAGCAGACCAAGGCAGGCCAGCAGCATGGTTCGATTCCCGTACCAGGCCTCCCCGAACAGGCGCCGGAATGTGGCGACTAGGGGCTTTTCACAGTAACTTCATTTGAAGCCTCTTGTGAAAATAAGCGATTTTCATTTCATTTAATCTTCCCTACGGTGTGGTTCACAGGACTGGACACAATACTCTATCCCAGGCCGAACTAATGACTGATACAAGTTTGATTTAACCTCCTTGCTCTTGTATTCTATTGATAAAGCCCAGGATACTGTGTGCTTTACGCTACAATATCTCATGTTGCTCAGTATCAAGCATCTGTCTGATCATGCCCCTGTAAAAGTCCTTGGGATGTTTCACTGAATTAAAGGCACAATACTGCAGTTGCCACATTTAGCCACGTAATAATGATTACAGATGTTTAGTCACTGTAGGTGCTACTGCAGGTAGTCCCCACAATTACAGAAAATGCTTCCACACTCACCACGCTTGAGAGACAGGTCACTGTTCGAGGCAGCATCGAAATCGTTGGTGCAAACACACAGCTTCTCCCCCAGTTTGGTGTTGGGGATGGACACAGCTTCGACGAAACTGCTGGGGAACTGCCCTGGAGGAAGAGAGGATGGGTCAGAGTGAGAGAAACACATCGGCCAGACAAACCCCAACTTGTCCCCACCAGGCGCATCACGAGGAAGCAGACAACGCCATCTACTGGCCATGGACATCAGCACAGAAGCTCAAAGATTAAGGCGTCATCGGGACCTAGAAATCTTCAGTCTAGACCCAGGCAGAAAGGACAGTATGGTGGTTAGCACAGTTGCTTCCAGTTCCAGGGTCCCAGGTTCGATTCCGGCTTGGGTCACTGTCTGTGCGGAGTCTGCACGTTCTCCCCGTGTCTGCGTGGTTTCCTCCGGGTGCTCCGGAGTTCCTCCCACAGTCCAAAGACGTGCAGGTTAGGCGGATTACCCATGATAAATTGCCCTTAGTGGCCAAAAGGTTGGGTGGGGTTATTCAGTTATGGGGTTACGGGCATAGGGCGGAGGCGTGGGCTTAAGTAGGGTGCTCTTTCCAAGATCAGTGCAGACTCGATGGGCCGAATGATTAACCCCAACTGAGGGTTGGCGGATAGAGAACCGAGATGGAAACTGGGTAATGCTGACTGATTCAGTCTGAAGATCAAGCCCCAAACAGCCCAATCTCCGAGCTGCAAACTGCAGAGTGAAAAGGTCCCTGGAAACAAGAGGTGGTCCACGAAAGCCTAGATCCACCTCAATAAATGAAGGCTCTTGGCTCAAGCATCAAACTCCATGCTATACCTGTCCTGGGTGTGTTTGATGGGGACAGTGTAGAGGGAGCTTTACTCTGTATCTAACCCCATGAACCCCATGCTGTACCTGTCCTGGGAGTGTTTGATGGGGATAGTGTAGAGGGAGCTTTACTCTGTATCTAACCCCGCGCTGTACCTGTCCTGGGAGTGTTTGATGGGGACAGTGTAGAGGGAGCTTTACTCTGTATCTAACCCCGTGCTGTACATGTCCTGGAAGTGTTTGATGGGGACAGTGTAGAGAGAGCTTTACTCTGTATCTAACCCCGTGCTGTACCTGTCCTGGGAGTGTTTGATGGGGACAGTGTAGAGGGAGCTTTACTCTGTATATATCCCCGTGTTGTACCTATCCTGGGAGTGTTTGATGCGGACAGTGTAGAGGGAGCTTTACTCTGTATCTAACCCCGTGTTGTTCCTGTCCTGGGAGTGTTTGATGGGGACAGTGTAGAGCGAGCTTTACTCTGTATCTAACCCCGTGCTGTACCTGTCCTGGGAGTGTTTGATGGGGACAGTGTAGAGAGAGCTTTACTCTGTATCTAACCCCGTGCTGTACCTGTCCTGGGAGTGTTTGATGGAGACAGTGTAGAGGGAGCTTTACTCTGTATCTAACCCCGTGCTGTACCTGTCCTGGGAGTGTTTGATGGGGACAGTGTAGAGAGAGCTTTACTCTGTATCTAACCCCGTGCTGTACCTGTCCTGCGAGTGTTTGATGGGGACAGTGTAGAGGGAGCTTTCCTCTGTATCTAACCCTGTGCTGTACCTGTCCTGGGAGTGTTTGACGGGGACAGTGTAGAGGGAGCTTTACTCTGTATCTAACCCCGAGCTGTACCCGTCCTGGGAGTGTTTGACGGGGACAGTGTAGAGGGAGCTTTACTCTGTATCTAACCCCGAGCTGTACCCGTCCTGGGAGTGTTTGACGGGGACAGTGTGGAGAGAGCTTTACTCTGTATCTAACCCCATGCTGTACCTGTCCTGGGAGTGTTTGATGGGGACAGTATAGAGGGAGCTTTACTCTGTATCTAACCCTGTGCTGTACCTGTCCTGGGAGTGTTTGATGGGACAGTGTAGAGGGAGCTTTACTCTGTATCTAACCGCGTGCTGTACCTGTCCTGGGAATGTTCAGTAAAACCGTCAGCAATGATGAATGTAGCACACTGTGCAGCAGGTTTCCTGGACTGATATCTAGTCTTGGTTCTCCTTTGGACCAATGACATTTATATCCCGAGCAAAAGCCAACAAATCCTGTTGGAGGATTCACACGTCTGGGACAAGACAGACTGACTCCTGCATCTGGACAAGGTGCTTTTCAGGGGCCGAGGTGCAGGTTCCCTGACCTGTTGGGGATCACCTCCATGTGTGAACTTGGCCCCCAGCATGTCAGGGATGGGGGGAAAGAGTCAGAAAGCACACAGTGAGTGAGCCACAAGTAAAGGATTTGATCGAACCCGCCCCGGACACGCAACAGCAAACCCCTGGATCCAGCAATCTCCAGCCTCTGCCCGTCAATGCAAAACTGTGTCACTGGGGTGTCAGGAGGGGGGTGCGAGCTCAGCTCAGTTTGTGGCCACGATAACGCCCAAGATATTGACAGTGGGGGATTGGGCGATGGTAATGCTATTGAATGTCACGTTGGATTCGCCCTTGATGGAGATGGTCACTGACTGGCTGTTAAAGGCATCCAGGTGGATGGAGAAAAGGCAGGTAAATATTAAAATTAGAACTGCTTGCGATCTGATTGAACATTGGAGCAGCCGCACCCACCAGCCCTCCCCGCACCCCCTCCCACTCCAACCCCTCTCCGGACCTCAGCACACCCTCACCCCCGCCCCCCACCCCACCCCACCCCCCCACCCCCCCCCCCCCCCCCCACCCCACCCCCCCACCCCCCACCCCCGGTGATCGGTGATCGGACTTGGGTCCTCAGCGCCACTGTTCCAGTGCTAACCACTGTGCCACCCTGTGTGAGTCAGGGTTGAGGGAGGGTGGGGGCAGAGGGAGGGTGGGGGCAGAGGGAGGGTGGGGGCAGAGGGAGGGTGGGGGCAGAGTCGGGGCAGCGGGAGGGTGGGGGCTGAGGGAGGGGGCTGAGGGAGGGAGAGTGGGGGTTGAGGGAGGGACGGGGCTGAGGGAGGGTGTGGGCTGAGGGAGGGTGGGGGCTGAGGGAGGGTGGGGGCAGCGGGAGGGTGGGGGCAGCGGGAGGGTGGGGGCAGCGGGAGGGTGGGGGCTGAGTCGGGGCAGCGGGAGGGTGGGGGCTGAGGGAGGGTGGGGGCTGAGGGAGGGTGGGGGCTGAGGGAGGGAGGGTGGGGGCTGAGGGGGGGTGGGGGCTGAGGGAGGGAGGGTGGGGGCTGAGGGAGGGAGGGTGGGGGCAGCAGGAGGGTGGGGGCTGAGTCGGGGCAGCGGGAGGGTGGGGGCTGAGGGAGGGTGGGGGCTGAGGGAGGGAGGGTGGGGGCTGAGGGAGGGATGGTGGGGGCTGAGGGGGGGGTGGGGGCTGAGGGAGGGAGGGTGAGGGCTGAGGGAGGGAGGGTGGTTGCTGAGGCAGGGACGGGGCTGAGGCCGGGTCGGGGCTGAGGCCGGGTCGGGGCTGAGGCCGGGTCGGGGCTGAGGCAGGGTCGGGGCTGAGGCAGGGTCGGGGCTGAGGCAGGGTCGGGGCTGAGGCAGGGTCGGGGCTGAGGCAGGGTCGGGCCTGAGGGTGGGTCGGGCCTTAGGGTGGGTCGGGCCTGAGGGTGGGTCGGGCCTGAGGGAGGGTCGGGCCTGAGGGTGGGTCGGGCCTGAAGGAGGGTCGGGCCTGAGGGTGGGTCGGGCCTGAGGGTGGGTCGGGCCTGAGGGTGGGTCGGTCGGAGGGTGGGTCGGGCCTGAGGGAGGGTCGGGCCTGAGGGAGGGTCGGGCCTGAGGGAGGGTCGGGCCTGAGGGAGGGTCGGGCCTGAGGCAGGGAAGGAGGCAGGTTCCCCCGGGGTATTTACGAAGCTCTTACCGGTTACTCCATCTTTC